>NW_010189360.1:8324-48196 GCF_000695765.1 Mesitornis unicolor | reverse complement strand
GAGACATTTACATTTAAAGTCTGGGGTTAGTGAGCTTGAGGACTCCAAAAAGCTCATGTATGGAGATTGTTTATCACTGTTTGAAACATGGTCATTTTTCTTGCATACACTGTTGGGAAGATTTTTTGCTCTTTCTATTTCTTTTCCCAGCTAAAAGCATTACAGTTGGTAGGTCAGGACTGACCCTCACAGAGGAGTTTTGAGATGGCAGTGGTTTGCACCAGGTAAAAATCTGACAGGTCTGGGACAGCAGAGAAACTAGGAGGCTGGGGAAGGTGGAGATACTTCACATCCTTACGCTTTTGAGTTTGACTGTAAAAATGAGCAAGTTTATGAAAGGATTTTTGTTTTCTTTATATTTGCTGGGAAAAGACATCTCAGAGCTAGAGCTTCAGAATGAGGATTATGAAGAAAAGAGGAGAAAAAAGTAATGTTTGCTTCGTCCTACCCTCAGTCCATCCTCCCCTGAAAAATAACAAACTGATACAATAGCCTGAAAACAAGGCTAAGGAGACATACTTGCAGTGTGTATTTTGGCATTGAATAATACAACTGACTCCCACAATTACAGGTCTCCTTCCAAGCATCATAACCATCTTTCTTCACCCTGGAGAGTACTTCCTGGAGAGCTGGCACAACCCACTGCTCTAGGGCTTCAGAAGTTTGGGTTCTCTCCTGACTCTGTCTCAGGCTTCTCATGGAAATGTCTCTTGATCTTTCTACAAAATGAAGAGATTGTGTCTTGTCTTTTTTTAACTTGCTTAACATGCTTAACAGCTTAACATGCAAGCTCACGCTGGCCACTACTCGCTCTCAGAGTATGGTGTGGTTGCTATCTCCTTGCTAGTTATAATAATAATATCAGTCTCAGGTTTTCTAGTGCTAAGCAGGTAGTCAGGTTCCGTAGTACTAGAGCTTAAGCTTTTAATAATTCTCTGTAATTAAAATTCAATAGTGATCAGTCCTTTCAGAGGATGCCTTAGTGATAGGTTGGGGTGTATCCTACTAACACTTGCAGAGAGCCTTTGGCCTTGCTCAGTGCACACCCGTGTGGAGAGCCATCCCCTGCTAATGCACACCCTCTTGTGGCTTCTGGGAACAGTGACTGCACTGCAACAGTCCCTGTATGGTTAGAAAAAGTCCAAATTCATAGGTAGTGTCAGGAATGCAACCCTATTAATAAAGATTCGGATCTTGCAGTGTTGTCTAGTTGACCCCATGAGAGGGATCATGATCCTCTTGTGATGGTGTTGGCGGCAGGGAGCGATTAAGTATGTTTTAGTTTGCTCTGTTTTGGAGTCACCTTCCTTTTGCACCTGGGCGGAAAACTCCACTGGAGAATAAAGCCCCAGCTCTGGGCTGATGTGGTTTCTGGTGGACACACTGAAGGCAAAGGAAGGTTGTGAACAGTTGAGAAGATTCTGGGCCACATCATTTAAGGACTAGATTGTAATTTACCCTGTTGATAAAGCAGTTGTGCTACTCAACCTCTTCCTGGCATCAAATTAGAGTGTCCGCATTTGGTCTTTTCTTGAAAGTCTGGAGTCCCTGCCATATGATAGACTGTCCCCAGGGCTGCAGCTGTACTCCCTGGGACTATGTGTTGCAGAGCGGCTGGTGACTGCCAGGGAGGGGACCTCTCCAAGTACAGCTGCTCAGTCTTAGAGCCTGCAGATATGCAGTGCAGTGTATTTCCACCTTCCCAGAGCTAAGGAAGGCCAGGGCAGCCATCCTGCCCACCCGCTTGCCATGGGTAGAAGCATGGCAGCTTGTTTCTGTGTAGCCTAACTGCAGAGACCCATAACACAGGGATGGGGAGGGCTAAGCACACTGGCCAGGCTAGTTTCATCCAAAAATCCTGTGTCTTTTGACTCTCTAGTCCATTGGAGGAATATCTGAGGGGGGCTGATAACTCCTGTTTCTAAGCACCCTCTGTCATCCAGTTCTGTCCCAAGGCTTTTGGGGAGGCTGAAACTCACCATGAACCTTATTATTTTGCAGCTCCTGTCTTTTCTTTCAAATGATACCAGCAAATAATGTTCAAAGGCTCTTTGTCTCTTTTGCCTTCCGTGCACCTCAGTCTCTTCTTGCTTTGTGTGTTTCACGGGTCCTGCTGCAGCTCCGGATCACGCAATGAAGTTCTGCACCAGCCCCAACAGAGCTTTCACCGTGTTTCTCTTGACAGCAGGAAAATCTGCTTCTGGCCATTAGAAACTGTAAATAACCCTGATGATGCAGGCTTTTTATTCTCTTTCTTTGTCTTCTTTGTCAGATGGAAGCTGTACCCCCGGGTGCTCAGGGATGTGTCAGTAATGGACCTGTCAACCTCAGTCTTAGGGCAGAAAATCAGCATGCCCATCTGTGTTGGAGCGACCGCTATGCAGTGCATGGCTCATCCTCATGGAGAGACAGCTACTGCTAAAGGTAAACTGTGCAAAGTTCCCCCCACAGAGAGTTAGAGAGGAACAGAGTAATATTGTGCCTGCTGGTTGGGAAGTCTGGCTTGGTTTCTTGCTCCTGAGGATGCATCCCAGATGGATTTGAGTTGCTGCTCAGAATAATCTGTTTTATTTTTTGTTTGTTTTTTACCGTTTTCCTTTGCCTGTTTTGTGTGTGGGTTCTCCCTCACTCTGAAACGGGAATGAGAAATGGAATAGGTAATAGGGAAATAATTTGCAAGAAATAAAAAAATGAAAATGTTGTCTGTATATACCTTTATATACATTCTATAAATACAACTATATGTATTGTCATGGCAACATTCTTGACGTTACAGAACTGTTTCTAGAAATTCAGGAGCCTTTGCTTGTCTGGGAAGAGAGCTCTTTGAGTGCATCCCTGGGAGCCAGTGAGGTAAGGGCCTCTCTGGGCTAGATGCTGCACAAAGACAGTACAGAGGCTGCAGACTAAAAGGCTGTGAGAAATGGGACGTTAACCAGAACACAGTGGTTTCTTGCTCCTTTAAACTGAGCTGCTCAATGACACAAAATCTGAAAAAGAAGTCACACAGTATGTTGGTTCCATACAGTGTTGAGCTGTGTGTTTCTGTGCTCTAGCACTGAATGAAAAAGGACATGAAATAGGCAATATTTAAAAAAATAATAATCCTGTACATGTTGAGCTTCATCTAACAGCATTTCCATGACCAACGCGGCAAACGTTAGTGTGAAGTGAGTCTAATTATCTGCCCTGCAGTGGGAACAGGGCTCAGGGCTCAAGTCTCACTAAAAAGCCGCATCACTGCGATGTGTGCCGTGACGGGCTGCAGTACAACTGCAGCAGAAGCCTCTGCGAAAGCAGCTTTCTCTGACTTTATAGTATGTTTGAGGATACATTTTTTGCCTTCCCAAGAGATTTATTAGGAAGCCAGATTTTATGCCTGTTGTATCTACAGGCGCATTCCACACGATGGAGCTCAAATACCTTGAATTGGTTTGTAAAGTAGTGTCCAGTGGGATGCCTTGGTGCTGTCATGTCCTTTGGCAACTCTCATGGGTTATTTCTGGCCCAGGTTATGCTGAGAGGAAACTCTGGAGCCTTATACTCTTAAGTGCAAACATATTAATGCAATGTTGAGGGAAAGATTCAAAACACACTAAATTCAGGATGTTCCTTAACAAAAATTACCACCAAAGTTATGGCCTGGCCATGTTTTAAGGCATAAATCTCTAATAACATGCAGAGTCAGGTGGTACAATAAGGCTGATGACCAGGGCTAGGTTATGATTGTGGTAGATAACTTAATTTTGGAATTTCCTGACTTTTGCACACTTAAAGTTTTAAACTTTAACATGTGCTTATTGCATTTAATGTTCTTGGATTTTCAAGCTAGGAGAGCTTGGTGCACTGGTAATGGCTTGAATGTGTGGTCAAATAAACATATCCATGGAAGTTGGTAATTTTTTTCATTGCTTTCAAAGAAAATGAGAATTAGAATCACACCCTCCGTATTGCATTAGTGTTTCTTGTAGGAAAAAATATGGCTTCAGTTTTGGTCTCTATTAGAGGTGGAGCGGGGCATTCAGTGCCAAACTTTTGGTTTGACCTTATAAGATGACAGGGATTAGCTGTAAAGTACATGTTTGACTTAAAGGTTCCCTTAAACCTGGGACATTCAGGATCAGGGGCTTTTTCTACATCCAACTTCTTTTGAACTCTGCAATACCTCTGCATTATAGGAAAGCAGATTGTTGGTTGTTTTAAATCAGCTTTTGGTTCAGCTGCACCATTTTACTCAAGCCAAGGGAGTCTGATCCATAGTCTTGTGGCTTTTGCAAAGCCCGGCACACTTTGTAAATTTGACCTTTGGCTCAGGTGTGTAGTAAGCGATGCTTGTGGTGGTGTCTCTATTGTTGTGACAGCTTTGAAAAGCATGGCATGGTCTGAATCTTGCCCCTTCCCAGCCATGGAAAGCAGGTGGTGTGCACCGCGGCTCATGTCAGGGAGCATGGATGGCATCTGCCCTAAGGAGCACCTGCACCCACATTGCTGTGTGTGTGCCCAGGCGTTGCTCAGCAGGTGCCACAAGAAATAGATTTGCCTTGTTGGGTTTCAACCCCATGAGATAATCATGAGTTTGCACCATCCTTACTTGCAGAACAGGGTGGTGCAGGTAGCAATAACAACTCCTTCCTGTGTCTTTTTGTATTTTGAGAAGGATTGCCTGATCCTGCCAAGGATTTCCCTGAAGTAGCAGTGTTTAACTGCTCTGTCCTTCCAGAGGGTTTGCCTGCAGGTTGCAGTGTAAATGTCCTCTAAAGGGACAAGGGCATGTCGCTGTCGTGGTGTGCCTTGTTAGGTAAAACCCCCTGCCCTCATGATCCCTTGCTTTGGGGCTTGTGAGGGTTTTAGGAGCTGCTGTTCCTTGGGGGTTGCACTTCTGCAACGACTGAGCTGGTGGAAAGGAGTATGTGTCTTGCCCAAAACAGAGCAAAGTCTAGCAGCTTGCCTTAAACACATCTTCACTGACAATTCTGTTTCATTAGTAGAGGAACGTTTTTGGGAAAAATGTTCAATTATAATTTTAAAAGTGGCTGGTGACAGGCCATCCAACACACTATAAGTTATTCCAAAAGTTAACTAACTCCACTCTTAGCAGAATAAGTTGTAATTGTGGTCAAAACTTGTACACCTGCAAATCCAGATGTTTGATTTACTTATATTTCTGTTAGCTAGACTTTAAAAAGAAAAAAAATACTGTCCATATAGGCCGTAATAGGTTACTCCTCAGTTTTCTTGACATGTTTAAATGAGCCTGGAATCCTTCCTTCTAGAGAAAGCTCTCTTGTCCTTGAAAAAATTTCATGAACCTTGGCAGTTGTCCTAGTTTTTCCAGGTCTGTCTTCAAGTATATTCCCTAGCATTTTAGTTGTATTTCATCAGTGTATGTGGCAATTCTCCAGATAATGGATTTTCTGTTCAGTAGAAACTGAAAAATTGGGAGGAAAATTGTTTTGGATTAGATGAAACGTTTAATTTGATCCAAAGCACAATGTTTTATTTCATTTTCCTAGTAGCTAATGCTTTTAGCCATAGTTTGGTTTTGAAACAAAAGTGTCAGCTCAGAAGAAAACATTTCCATTTTCAAAATATCAACACATGACATTTTGACTTAGGTGAATTTTTCTTATCCTTCTCACTCTAATTTCAACCTTGTTGACTAAATATTTGCCAAATTTCATGAATAATCTTAGCCACCATTAAAGAGCAAAGGGCTGTTCTCTGACCTCTTCTCAACAGAATTCTTCTGATCCTACATGATCATTTTTTTTTTTGCTTGTCCACCAGAAGATTCACTGTTCTTCCATGCAAAGATACTCATTTGCCATCCTGACTTCATGCTGTGCTTCCAAACCGATATGATTCCCCAATGTGAAATCTTAATTGATTATAAACAGATACTTATCATTATTTTATTGAGATTTCTATTCTGTTTATATTGCTGCTAATTACATGATACTCTCTTACTGACTGATATTCTTGTGTTTTAGCCCAGAAAAGGTGTTGCGATACCTGACTTGCTGAAAATCAGGCTGAACAGCCTGACCGTGTTCTTGGTCAGATCTTTTTAAAACTTTGAAAGTTAGCTGCTCAGATCTGGTGATTTTATGTTTACCCTCTGCAATTGCTCTCAAATGACTCTGAGTTACTGCTGATGCAAGAAGGGTTTCACCGTCACCTGTGATGTGACTGCAGCATTTGCTTTGCCAGACAGAGAATAGGAATATTGACTGAAAAGCTTCCCTTTCCCCCCCATTTTAGTTGAGTTACTGGTAGCTCTATCACTTCCACTAGAGAGGGAGCAATACCTTTGTTCCTTCAGCTCTTAACAGACTTTTTCCATGCTTTTTGTTTGCTTTGATGCTCCTGAGCATCTGAATTCAGGTTCCTTGTGCTTATCAGACATACCCATGACTGTGAAGGAGGAATTTTGCAATCTGTGTTCAGCCACAGTGATAATAACAGGACTTTCTACCCATCTTTCACCTGTTACCTATGTGGTGTTCCAAAAAAAAATGAAAACAAACAACCAAAACCAAAGTTAATTTTGAGGTATGGCTACTTCAGAGTCATTGAAGGACATTGTTATTCAGGACAATATTCACTTGGACAACACAGCTTGGACTGACCTGGCCCTGACTCCCGTCAGAGACCAGCATGGCCAGGGGACTTTCTGGTGCAAGTGTACACAGGCAGTCTGGCATGACAGCCCTAGGAGGTCTGGTTTAGGAGACCAGTCAGATCCATTTTGGCCAAACATATTTTTCCCTGCTGCCTCCAGCCTTCCTGTACAGCTGACAAAATGTGTGGTGTCAACAAACTGATCGTAGGCACAACTTGCATGCAATGTTTTTTAAGGGGTGAGTGAGGTAAGGCTGGGCTGGGGATTTCTCAGCCAAGTGTGTTTCGTCAAGAGAGTAACATTAAGTACTTTAAACAACTCTGTTTCTTAGGAGTTGCAGCTTCAAGAACACAGCTACTTCTCTTGAGAAATACCACCATGCCAAAAGGACATTGTGTTGATCCCAAGTAACCTCCTCTGGCCCCTAACTTGGGGACAGTGGGTTCAGGAAGAAATGACCACAATGCGGTGGCTTGACTGCCATGTTCCAGAGATGCCGCTAAAAGGAAAATGATGGGAATTTGCACAGCTAGAGAAAATAGCAAGTTCCAATTCCTATACAAGGTAACCCTGACAAAATATGCAAGTTTAAACTGGACTGTTGTCCAGTGTCCTCCCCTGAAGTATGTTTCCTCTAGGGACAAATTCTGCACCTTTCCCATACGAGTGAATGGAGTAATGTTCCATCAGAGGTGGGAAGGAGACTCTGGGGTTTCAGGACAAAAAAAGGGCTAAAAGAACATCGCTTGGTTCTCCTGTAGCCTTACCAAGCAGGTCCTGTCCCATGGTCAACCTTGATTTGTTGCTATGTAAAATACTTCGGTTGAAATCCCCAAGAAAGAGGAAAGCCCCATTTTATCAAGGTTTATGTTTCCTGGTGAGAAGATATGTCCTTGCTCGTGGCTTCTCTGGGGTAAGTACAGACAGGTAGTGGTGGGGCTGAGAAACTCACTCAAGGCAGCCATGGAGTGAAGGCTGTGAAGCTCTGTTATCCCAGGCACTCCATCATATCCCAATTCTAGTTGCATTTGGCCCTGAAACAAGGTGGAGTACAAATAACTCAAAGCTTTAATGTTCTGATATTGAAAACTTCCCCAGAATGGGAGCCTGAAGTGTGTACAAAGGTAAATATATGCTTTGGGCAATGCTTAGGATTAAAAAAAGACCCGGGATGGGGGGGGGGGGGGGGAGCCTAAAAGCAATCTGAAATGGCATGAGGAAAGGCTGGTTTACAAGAAAAATGTGATGTTTAAACTCTGGCAAATGTCACATATTGCCGCAACAGTGTCCCATGGGAAGATAGATCCAGTACTGATTTGTAACAATAATATTTGCAGCACTCCAAAATTGAAGTGTAAACTGTAGTTGGAGGAAATAATTGCTTCTGTTTTCTTCAGCTGCAGCTAAATGTGCAAGAAGTAGGAGTATATTTTTAGCCTGATTTGAGGTAGAAAAAAAAAAAAGAACCTGGCAACACTTCTGGACTATGTATCGTAAGTCTACAAAATTGTCAAAATAAACTTAAAAATGATCAAGATAAACCACAGATTGACTAAAATTAGAACTTGGAATTTCTAAAATTTTGAAAAATTATGTGTGTGTGAACTTTGAATTTGACCATGCAGGTCCAAAATACACGTGTTGAGCTAAGTTGTAAACTCTAGAGGATAGACGAGGAATTTTGTCAGTGTGCTTTTATGAAAATGCCAAAACCTAGTTTGGGATAGTTGAACTCTGATTGAACAAAACTATTTAAATCTAATACTAAGTAAGATGAAAGCAGCATCTCCTCTATTGCCATGTACGCAGGTAAGTTGAAAGGATATGTTATTATGTTGTGGTTTAAATCTTCCATTCACCAAGTACGCTTTATTATGCAGATTTTGTTTTCATTTTTGCCTTTGCCACTATTCTTGTGTCTGTAGGGCTGTGAAGGTAGAGTTGCAAATAAAAGTAACAATAGAAATAAATGGAAACCTAAAGGCAGATTGAACCATAACATTTACATTTTTCCCTTATCTGATCTGAGGGTTTTGCAATTGCTGGGTTAGCAACCTTCCCTCTAATTCATGAACTCTCATTTCACAGAGCAACAGGAATGCGGATCACTTGTTTCTTACCATCACTGAATGGGCTTGATTTAGCAAATTGCTTATTATGGGATTTGTGATAACTCCCCACAGCTGATTTTAACAGGACTTTAGGCATTCAGTATTGTCATGGAAGCATACCAAAATGGCTACACACAGAAGTAATGAACTCAAACAAGCTTTTGATCTGCAACTGAAATCAAGCAGCCAAAACCTCATTCACAACCAGGTTCCACTGACATTTAACAAATACAGGTTTGATGTGCTGGCTAGGAATATTATCAGACAAAGCTGAATTAAGAATTCTTATGTTTTAGGCCCAACGATCCAAAATGTACAATCACTCACCTAAAAGGGAGGGCTATCTTGAGAAGTTACCTTAAGTGGTGAGAGGGGAGAGTCCCCGACTGCAGACCTGTTGCTCGAAGGAGGACTGACTCAAATGTGCTCTCCAGCAGAGCCCCATTTCTACCCTAGTCGAATCTGATCAGTGATCAATATACGGTCATGTCAGCCCCCTATTGGGTGGGGACCCCAGCTTTTCTGCCTTTGACCCCTACCATGTGGACCAGACAGGAGCTGTGAAGGGGGATCAGGCCTGGCACTGCCAGGGGCAGAAACTTGGATGCTGCTTTTGTTGGGTCTTTCTCAGATCTTTCGCAGGATGGGTGCATCTGCCACAAGTATGCACAGGTTCTTCAGAAGAAACTCAGTTCTATGCACTTAATCTGTGAGAGGGAACTATTTCCAGCAATTTTAAGGGGAGGAATGAAATGTAGAAAGTTTGGGAGCATTGCTACTGTATTTCTAATGATTGAAAGTTGCTTGGTGGTTCTGGGAGGGTGTAACCAATTTGTTTGAGTAAGCTGTTCATAAGTTTCCACTTTGAGAGGCTTGTAATCCTTATTTAATAAAATGTTGTCATAAAAACCACTTTTTAATTCCTTGATGGGCTGGAGATGACATTTTGAAACACAGGTCCATTTACATTAAAAATACATGTACTCTGGTAGACCAAGAAAAATAAGACTTCAAATAATATTTTTGAGTTTTACAGTGTGTTTTCCTTTATTTTACATTGTGACAGATTACTCCAAAAAGAATAAGTGATAGATTCATAAAACTCTAATTGTATGAGGCTAGCTGGTTTGTAGTTCTGCCTGGATTGGAAATTGCCCCAGGGGAGGCAGCCAGCAGAGCCTCTGGCTGCTTGATCCCATCTGAGATTGCTCTATGATATTTAACCTTGGGGAATGATTTCATGCCACAGCTTTTGAAGCTGAAAGAGGAGGGATCAAAGTACACAGGGTATGAGCACCCATCCCTTTGGCCTCAGCAGAGACTTTGGAGACTTTGGTCTGTTGTACCTGTTCATCTTGGTATTTACTTTTGGGGTCTCCTGGGTGAGGACTGTCACCTGGGATGTGTTTCTTCCACTCTCGGTGAGATCTGAACTTCTACTTTTTATTGCCAGAACTGTAAATCTTTGTGTGGGATCACACAATGAGCGTGGGGTCCCTCTCCTTCAGACCATGAGACAGGCGGCAAAGGTGTTGAAGCAAAGAACAATGGAGCCTTCTCCTTCGAGTCTTTTAAATAAGGTCGTCTGCTGGACTGTGTCCTCCTGTTTTATTATGCTCTGAAATACTCTGTAGGGATGGCAACAGGCATTTACTAGAAGAACACTTCAAGAAATATGGGTTTAATGCTAGTGAACATTTTGGGGGCAGGACAAAGCAGCCAAAATCCCATGATCAAAATGCTCAAGGAGGCATGTGTGGCAGTGGTGAGAAGGACTGAAGAGCGATGTTAAGAATGACAGACCCGAAACACAGATCTGCAGTGATGTGGCAGCATACAAAAAGCTGGAAGCCTTAAATGGTTGGGTTTTTTTGTTCATTTAAAACTCTGCGTGTTTGTGATTGTCCTTAAATGTATGTGCCAAAACTTCTGACAAGCAGTAGCCAGATGCTGGGGGATTACAAACAGGCTCCCCATAAGATAAAGAATCAATACGGGTTAGGCTTAGTTTGATTATAATGTCTTTTCTTTCCAGTATTGGACCAGGGATCATCCCAAATCATCCAGACAGCAGACACCAGAAATGTGTGTATAAACACAGAATATAAGACAGAGAGCGCTCTCAGCAGCCTGCTGCTGTTAGTGGTTGCTATGTGTGTAGCATTCCCTGGAAGACTAAAAGTGTGTCAAGACTGAGGAAAGGCAGTGTGAAACTATCTGCACCAACACACTCTTTTAAGCCAATTGCTCCTGTTTAGAGAAGGCTCTGTTTTGGATAATCTCAAATACAATCTTGTGTTCCTCCAGCCTGCCAGGCAATGGAGACAGGAATGATGCTGAGCTCCTGGGCCACCTCTTCCATTGAAGAAGTGGCTGAAGCAGCTCCAGCTGGCCTTCACTGGCTGCAGCTTTATGTGTACAAGGACCGGGAAGTAACCAAATCCCTTGTGAAGAGTGCAGAGAGAGCAGGCTACAAAGGGATCTTCGTGACAGTGGACACGCCGTTCCTTGGCAGGCGCATTGATGATGTGCGCAACAAGTTCCAGCTTCCTCCCCACCTCAGGTAGGTGCCCGCTGGTGGGATATGGGGTGGGCACATGGCAGTGCTATGGTCACCATGAGGTGCTGTGGGAGAAATTTGTCTCTGGTGCAAGGAATTTCTGTCAGATGCCACACATCACACTCACAGAGAACAGCAGGGAACTGAGCATATATCTCTCATTCTGCTTGGGCTATGATCTGTTTTCAGTCAAAACTAAGCTTTCTTGGCTGTCTGCAGAATATAAAAGACACTGTGCACCAGGCAACATGAGGCTGCAGGCTGATGAAGGTAGAACATTCTTTGTCAGTATATCCTGAGACGTCTTCAAAACTCAGGTGGCTACAGCCCTGTGCGATCTGCTCTGACTTTGAACTTGGATCCAGTTGCAGAGTTGGCTGTGCTCTGAATAGGTACCTGGACTAAATGGACAAAAGGTCTCTTCCAACCGATGTTATGGTCTCTTCTAATCTATGTTACCCTCTGACACTGCACTGGGTCCAGGGCTACTAACCACAGAGCCCCTTTTCAAACAACTTCAATTCTTTTAGTCAAACACAGAAACACATGGAGATCAGCCTTCCTAAATTCTCCATGAGTACAATTTCCACCCCCACATGTATTTTGGGACATTTTCTATATCTCAGAAGAATATGTGGCCTCATTATTGAATTCAGCACAAATTTTAGTTCCTGTCTACTTCAGGGCCTGTGCAGCACTTAAATTTAACAGTTATCTGGCAGTGTTATAAGGGCACTGGTTTCACTAGCCTTTTGCGAATTTAAACTAGGAGACTGTAGGGACCACCCTGGTAAACATATGCTCAAATTCTACCACAGCATTAGCAACTAAGGACTATCTGGAACAGTATTTAGTGGGTGGGATGTCCAGGACTTGGATTTGCAAAATGGAGCTAAAAAACTTGTGAGAATCTTGCAAGTAAGTCTTGGTAGTGACTGCAGTCTTCCACAGCATATATTAAGACTGCTCTGTTTGCCCTTACTCTGAGCCTACAAATGAACAGAAAAATGGAAAGAAAGAGTAAAAAAGGAACAACTGAATGTATTTTGAAGCAGATGAACTTTGATTTTAGTTCTGGCTGAAAGATAGTCTTGACTCTTACAAATGGATCTGAAATGCTCTTCCTGTGTCTCCTAAGACCATTATGTTATGCTATGTATGTATCATACGTAACATGTACATAGCAAGAAATAGAAAATTACATCCTGAGGTCTGTCTGCTATTTCATAATATTCAAACTGAAGGTAAGCCATGGGACTGTGCAATGAGTCTGATTTTTCACCTTGCAGGCAAAAAAAACCTCTAGAGCTCGAGGTGTCGGATCTCCCCCATACACCTGTGCTCAAAGCTAAGAGATGATATGATGAAGACTGACAGAGCAACCTTAACTCTGCCAATGATTTCTGTATTAAAGTACAACCTTAGGAGAAAAACACCAGAAAAAAAATAAATGCCTGACAAATCTAACATTAAAATATGTCTCATATAGTAATCCTGCTATAGATTTGTGATTGACAAAACATTATCGATACAGGCTGTCACTTTACCTGAATGAAAAAAAAAAAATCCTTAAATGTCTTTTTTGTTAGGGGCAGTATCATTTTAAGGCCTGGGGTTGAAGAGTTTTTGGATGCGAGTCAAATAACCCAAAAATATTTGAGGAAAACAATAGAGCATTTCTGAAACATTTTGAGCCCAGCTGACCAAACTGTAACAAGGTTTTGTTTGAGTGAACCGTATGAAATAATATGAAGTTGGAGTAATCTTTAAAGGTTCCAGTTATTCACTTCAGATTTCAGAATGGCACTCGGACAACGTTTTGTTGCAGAGTCGGCAGTGAAACTCTCCTAGTGTGGGGCTCTGCTCAGTTATGTGATAACTTTTTCTTGGCTTCAGGACTTCAACAAAGTTTCAAGGCAACAACAAGGTGCCATTGTGCTCAGAAATGTATGTAAGGCAACATTCATTCAAGTGTTGATCTGCATTTCATAGGCCAAGAAAAACAACGTTTATTTATATCATCTTATCCACGGTTCTGTTTTTCTCTGGGTACCCCACCCTTTGCAAACCAACAGCTGAAAAGCTGGATCTTGCTGAGAGACCTCTCCCTTCTCATTTTCTTCTGGGCCTGGAGGTGAACAGAAAAGCCATATGAAGTGCTGCTTTTTGCGGGAATGAAATCAGCAGTGAAACTAGCCAGTTTCCATGAAAAAACCCCATAAGTTTCCCAGAATGGGGGATATGAGTATAAAACAGCTCAATGTGGAATGAGAAACAGTTTTCGAAGAACAGAGCAGTCAGCCTTGTGAGGGACATGAGTGTGCTTGGCAGTAGTGATGTCACCAGTGGCAGCTTAGTGCTTGTGAGAACTTGTGAGAACTCAGGACTGCTTCAGCACAGCTTTAATTTCTTTATTTGTCTTTCTTTCCCCTTCTCCAGCTTTGTCTAGTAAGGCTGTGAACTCTTTGGTGCAGGGACTGTCACTAATAATTCTGTTCCTAGAACTGGTGAGAGTGAGTTGTTGCTAAAGATCAAATAATATCTAATGTTTTTGTATAAATTTCATTTTTCCACCCCCTACATTTTACAAGGAAACATACAAAAAGACACAAGGTGAGCTGGCTGGCTGTTGGTCTTGTCAGACAGATGAAAATTCTGAATTCTTTGCAAGGCTTCATGCAGATCCATCCAATTGATGTTGCTTAATAAAATTTCCCCTCCTCCTTCTCTCTCACCTACCCAATCCCCTATTCCTCCAGTAGCTACATCCACAAACCCCCAGAAACAGCAAACAAAAAACTTGCTGCATGAAAGTTAAGGGGATTTTTTTCTGGTAAGTAGAGGTGCACCTCTTGGCTTCAGTGGGTCCTGGGTTATGTCAAGCAAGGTGGATATTCACTTCTCACATCCAGCCTGTGCCACTCAAGGGTCTAAATGTTCCACAGCCTCCAATGCATTTATCCTCACAGTGCTCCTGGCAGATACTGTTGTTCATATTTCATGGTGGGAAACTGAGGCAAAAGGAGTGGCTAAGTGTCATGTCCAAAGTCACACAGGACATTTGTGGCTAGATAGAGGCTTCAGCTGACATTAGTGCTCTCACTGCTGGGTTTTCCCTCCTGATTTTGAATTCAGTTTTCAATTTTTGGACTTTATCCTGTTTCTTTTCAAAGCATTAGGACAGTTGCCTTGGGCCAGAGAAACTTTCACCAATATTACCAAATGTTTTGCCAGCCAAAGGTTTTGGCTCACTGAGGACTGCGATTTGACATGCTGGGATGGGCTTTTTTGCTCCTGCCCTGCAGTACAGCAAAGGTTTAACACAGGTATAATGAATGCTGGCATTAGGGACTGATTTGTGGCTACAATGAATCTTTCTCAGAATATTTTTCTATGTCTTTTGTCATTTTAGATTAAAAAACTTTTCAAGCAGTGACCTGGCATTCTCCTCAGGAAAAGACTTTGGAGAAAATAGTGGACTGGCTGTCTATGTAGCCCAGGCGATTGATGCAAGTGTCAACTGGGAGGACATCAAATGGCTTCGAGGGCTGACCTCACTGCCCATCGTTGCAAAAGGAATCCTCAGGGGTGCGTAGCTCTGTCGCTTCAGGCAAGGCATCCCTTCTAACAGTGACCCTAAGGAAGGAAAAGTACTTGTACTGGGGAAATTTCTGTAGCATTGAGTAAATTGCATTATTTTTTAATGGCAAGCATCTGCTTTGCTGATATGGAATATGGTGGGATGCATATTTGTATTTCTGTGCTGTGTCAAGTAGGGAAGATTTGCCGAAACAGAGCCAAAAACAAAGAGAAAAGCTACATTCTCTTTGTCATGCATAGTTAGGAGCTCAGCAACCAAGACACTCATAGAAGCAGCTCCTTAAATAGTTACCTGAAGCTGTCAAATTGTTTGTGTGGCTATGCTGCAAGGTGTGTTCACCTTGTTGTTCAGTAGGTGGGGACCAGAGTCATTGATCACTAAACTGGTAAGATGGTCGGCTTGTGTCCCATCACTTATTTCTGAAATCAAATGTGGCCAGAAAGATTGAACTTATGAAGTCTAGCTCTAATCTGAGTTGTATGCTACATAAAGAAAAGCTGGATTTCCATTCTGCCTAAAGAGCACTCAGCACAGTGAAATGGTTTCATTAAGTATGGATTATTACTGTAATCATGCCTATAATTTTGGCCTGGAGAAAATAATTTAGCAAAAAATTTCTTAGTGATGAGTTGTAGGACATAGTAGAGAAAATAAAGGCTAGCAACCAAAGTGGTTGCTAATCTAAACTAGCAAAATGTTCTGCTACAACATTTCAAATTACTTTTCTGGTCTTACTGCTTAATGATAAAACTTCCTTCTGTGTTGAGATGAGGCTTTGAAAAGATGAAGCCCTATAGGTAGCTTGGTATTAGGTTGTAATGGTTTTAGTTAGTGATGCCAATGGTGTCAATTAGCTCCCAGTTAAGGATAGGCATAACTTATTTGTGGGGTTTTTTGTTTGTTTATTTGGTTTTTTGATTTTTTGTTTGTTTAGGTTTTTTGTTTGTCTGGGGTTTTCTGGGGGGAGTGGTTTGTCAATTTTTTTTCTTTCTAGCTGATGATGCTAAAGAAGCTGTAAAAATTGGGGTAAATGGTATCCTGGTGTCAAATCATGGAGCACGACAGCTTGATGGTGTCCCTCCAACTGTAAGTACTGATGCCAATTTGCACCTGTTGTCTCTGGTTTTCTCTGCCTTTTGACCTCTAGTCTGCTTTCTCTGAACACATGGTAGATGGAGGAAAAAGCTGTACATATGTGTGTTAACGCATGAGCAGTAATCTCTCTCCACTTCCCTATGTATGTCATATGACACACTGAGTTAGACCCAGCCTCCCCTTGGTCAGAGTAAACAAGAACACACAGGAGAGTTTACGTTTGGCTGTTTCTTCAAGCTGCCTGGGCACCCTGTCCTTGGCTGCAGTACTGTGAATGGAAATCTAGAAGAGTAATTTCAGATAGTGTAGTATTGTCACTTAAATGTTTAGAAATTGGAAAATCTCCAAGAAATGTTTTCCAGTTGTCTCTCATTTCTCCTTTCTCATCCTTTTTTGAAAACCCCTTGTTGCCATTTGCAGTTCACTGAAGATTTTACTAGAGTTATTTTTCCCTTTTAATATTCTTTAGAGAATTCTGAAAAATTAGGGTTAGAGTTACCGAACAGTTAAAGGCAGAATGAAACTCTCCCTTTTTCTCCTTTCAAACATTTTTTTCACATTTGGAAAAGGTACAGAGTGGTTAAATTACAGTTTTTTCCTTTTTCCTTTTCCTTGTCGTGCTACCCCGTGCCTTTTCCAAAGGTGAAAAGAGATTTGAGAAGTTCTTAACAGGCAAAAAAAAAAAAGAAAGTAGTAAAAGAAAAATGAAGTAGCATGTGTTCAGGCTGAAGGAAAACCCCCAAAATTCCAGTCATCACTCAAGTTGCTTCATTTGGTGTGAGAAATCTGCACAAGTAAAAAAGAAAATGAAAAGGGGGAAGATCAAAGCCTAGTTGTGACTGTTTCAGTATTCCTAATATGTCCTTGATGAAAAACCTCCTGTTTTCCATTATTATTTTCTGCAGGGAGAAGGGAACAGGTAAGCCCTTTTTCACTGCACAGTGTTTTTCACATGAAGTCTTATCTATGTGGCTCTGCTGTCCCACTGCTATGTCCCCCTTCTCCTGGAAAACTTCTGCTCTCTGCTTACCTCCTTGGGGGAAGGTGAGGATTTCCCCAGCCAAAGTCCTTCACCCACTGATTTTCTCAGATCTTCATGTGAACCCATTGATCTCCTGGTTGTATTGGCTGGTTCTTCACCAGACAAGCCCCACACTGGGGAGTGAGATGCCAGCACAAATGGTTTTCTAAATGGTTAATGAATTTGAGTCCTCTGAGTTGTGGCATTATTCTCTGAGGTGCTCTTGCCTGACTATCTCCAGGTGCTCCTGGGGACTGGTAGGAAAAGGTCCTCTGATGTCAGATCAGGACTTCTCTAGTTTCCAAAAAGAGACTAAGATTTTTATTTTTTTGAATGTGATTTTGCGCTGTTGGAGAGTTTATAGCTATTCAGTTTTAGACACCTTAAGGAGTACTGAATTTTCAGAGTGCAAATGCCTACTACTTCTGAAATGAAATTTTCTTCTTTAACTTCTGTCCTCTGATCTTGTCACATTTTCAGAATGTATTCCCCAATTTCACTAAGAATGACAATCTTGGGCAAGTCTGTGCGTGTGAGGTAATGCAACAGAGAGTGCATGAGGATATTAAAAAAGTAATTTTGAGAAATGAGAAAGCTCAAGAAATATGAACTATTTTGTTACTAGCTGCAGTAGAAGAGAAATTAAGCTTGCAAACTTACTCCTTTGCAACACAAAAGTGCAGAGGAGAAGGCATTATTAAAGCTGATGTGTTCACTGCTTTTCATTGTACAAAGAACTAAATTTCACAATGCAGTTTTTGTAATGTAAATATCTGTATTGGATCATATTAAATGTTTCTGGTTTAGAAACATAATTTATTTTAATTTCAAGGGTTTTCAGAACGTGAGCTGAACTCAAGCTGGTTAATATTTCCAGTGTCTAGTTACACACTGAGGAAATCTATGTTTTAATTTTGGTTTGCATCATACTTCAGTTATTATAACACTTTAATGTTGGTACAGTTTGTCAGGATGTACAAAGTGGTCTCTGTATATGGAAATAGATTCAAAATATGTTTGGCAAGAGTGCAAAACCAAGGGAAGGGGAAAAAAAAAATCACAGCAAGTGCCAAACTTCAAGAAAATTCTAGTCCAAATCTAAAAACAAACTGCACTTTCAAGTTTTTTCCCCCCATCTCCTAGTCATTTTTTATCCATTAGAAAGGAAACGAATTACATCCATATTTGAAAGACATTAATTTGTGTGCCTTTTGTCTTACTACCACACACTGTTTCCAGTCTCCTTAGTACTTGGCTTCCAGTTTTGTGTCTTTCCTGATTTTCATGAATAGGAAATATTTAGGCACTATAGGAACAGTTACCCTGAAATTAATGCTTGAGGCTTGAATTCAGGAGGCTCATGTCTTTTTTGGGTCCTCTTGCATGGTGTGGACATATTATTTAACTTCCTGATTACTTACTTATAACTTGGGAATTGTAAAAATCCTTTCCTCACTTACCTTTATCTGTGGTTGTAGGGGATAAGTAGAGTTTGTTGAAAGTAAACATGCATTAAAATAAAGTATTTCCTATCTTGTTCAAAACTTGGAGGAAAGCTGTTTTTTCCTTATATGAAGAAGTTTCCTCTATGATTATTCCTGTAATCAAGATGTATTCTCAAAAGGAAAAGTACATTAATTAGACTTTTTCCTGCCAATTCTAAGTTCCTCGGGGCACATGTTTCTCTTACTCCATGTCTATAGATAAAATGGCTGGGCCAGAGCTCCTGGATACTAGCTGGCCCTTAGTATAACTGAATAATACATTTAAACAAGAAAGTGAAGATAATTGTTTAAAAAGTGACAGTGATTCAATTTCATCCCCAAATGAGTGAACACTGGAATTTTTGAGGGTAGTATCAAGGAAAGGCTGCCTCTGTGCTCTCTGTTTCTTACATTCTTCCGAAGTATCTAATACTGGCTTGTGTCAGATACATGCTGTGGGATCAGATGGCCATTTTGTGTGACCCTGCTGATTCTCATTCTATTTGAGAGTTTTTCAGATAAATTTAATCTTTGTATATATCTACTAACATACTGAGATGCTATTGTTTTTCAATACAAAGCTGTGTTATTTGTGCATATTTAGACATGAAATTGATCATTTAGCATCTTTTAAAGCTTGGATCCTGTACATTAGGGTTCATTCAAAAAATAGGGTTACAGAAGCAGACAAGTTGTATTCCTGGTTTCACTTTTTTTAGATTGATGTCTTGCCTGAAATCGTTGAGGCTGTGGAGGGGAAGGTGGAGGTGTTCCTAGACGGCGGTGTAAGAAAGGGCACAGACATTCTCAAAGCCTTAGCTCTCGGTGCCAAAGCTGTATTCATCGGAAGACCTCTCATCTGGGGCTTGGTTTATCAAGTAAGTTAGCAAAAGTTCAAGTTTCTGATTTTAGGTACTTAAACTTGCTGTTTAGGCTTAGTGTATGCATGCATGTACCTGTATACGTGTGCACATAGCGGGGTGTGTATGGTGGTGTCTGTGTGTATCCAGACCATCTAATCTAAAATTTGCTATGAAAAGTACTCAAGAGTTACGGTTGTGCATAACACTCTGTTGGCACAGGTATATGTATCTATCTACGCACATGAGCTATACGTACACATAATAGTACATATTGTCTCCTAATCTCCTAGGGTGAAGAAGGAGCAAAAGAAGTTCTCCAGATGCTGAAGGAGGAGTTTCGCCTGGCAATGGCACTGACAGGTGAGATAAGGACATTTCCTCTCAGTAATAATCGCCTCTGTCTCACATTTCCTCATAGCTTTCATTTACCCTGGGCAAGATGCTGTAGTAACCTGCAGAAGGGAGATGAAAATATTTGCAGTATAAACAAATAAGGCTATGGAGAGATGGGTAAAAGACTTCTTAT
The DNA here is from genome assembly GCF_000695765.1 of Mesitornis unicolor. Lineage (NCBI taxonomy): Eukaryota > Metazoa > Chordata > Aves > Mesitornithiformes > Mesitornithidae > Mesitornis > Mesitornis unicolor. The sequence continues at coordinate 28,313 of NW_010189360.1, read as the reverse complement.
CTCTGTCTTATAGATGGGGAACTGAGTAAATTAAGTGAAAGCACATAAAAATGTTTTTCACAAAGGGAGCAATAAATCCATAGCAAAGTAGTGACAAATCCTCAGTCATGAAGGAGTGGATTTCAGCTGATAGAATGTAGATTTCTATGGGACAGAAGAAGAAAAGGCTTAGAGTGGGATAGAAAAGCAAGGCTTTCAACTGATATGTAACTTATCTTCCAGGATGCCGGAGAATAGAAGAAATTGGCAGGTCACTGGTACGAAGACATCAAGTATTGTTTTCCAAGATTTAGGTCTGAAGACTATTGCCTCATGTGGTGTCTGTTGTACAAAGAGTGTGCTACTAGAAAAAAAGCAACTGTCTTCATTCGTTGGGCCTCATCCTGCCATCCTGACTGAGAACGGGTGGTCTATAGGAGATCATTTGTTGAAGAAAGTACTTAAAGCAAATTTTACAGGTGTTTCTGTATTCTTCTGAGTGCTCTCTACTGGGAGCTGTGGTTAAAGATGGATCATTATACAAGACTGACAGAAACTTTGAGGTGTTTTGCAACAGATGCTAATATTAACTTACATGCCCGGAAGTAACTTAGCTGTTAAAATGAAACTATAAAAAGAAATGTTTTGATAGCAAACAGGTATCAAAATGCAGAAATTGAAAATGTAAAAGATACTTGCTTACTGTTTAGAGAAAGTGCATGGTAGATTGTAGAGATTAAATCTTGCTTTCTTATGAACATGGTGTCATTTCCCCAGTGACGATGTGCTATTCCTTAATAAGCATATGGACTTGTAGCATGGAGGCTGTAGAAGCTCAGAGGATTCTTTAGTTATAAGAACTGAACAGCAAAGCAAAATTGGGGAAATTCTGCTGTTTATGTGACACAAACCCCTTTACAAACAGACAGCTGTTTTGTGTGTGTGCATCAGGTATTGGTCAGATTCTTGGCTGGTGCAAATCTTCGTAGCCCTGTTGCCTTCACCAAACTATACTGACTGCACCCAGCTAGAGTCACATTTTTTCACCTGGATTCTGTTGCTGACAGCGGCAAGTGAAGGTTGATGCTACCTGGGAGAGTTTGTAGGATTTGCAGCCATGTGCAAAAGAGAAACTTGAAAAATTAGGTAGTAACCCATGACTTGACAAGATCCTAGTGGCTCTATTCAGTTTCTGTGAGCACCCTTCAGACAGATAAATCTTTGTGTTATTCACTCTGCTTATATGATGAGGATACAGAGACATACAGGATCTGCTCTTCTATTCTCTGAACAATCCAAATATCTACTGAATTCAGGAGAAATTTAGCAGCTGTGAAGAACATACTGTGAAGTGACCTTTCCTACAGTGAGCAGGCAGAGGAGGGAGGTAAGGTTCTGCTAATCTTGTCTTGGATAAAACTGAGGGTGATGCTTCATCTGCCTCACTTCTATTGCAGATATAGCAATGGTACTGGGAGCAGGCACAGGCCACTGCAGAAACGTTTTGAAAATCTTGTTTTGGAAATGTAATGCTCATTTTTAAGGAGAATTTAAAAAAAACCAGCCCTGATTTCACCGTTCTGCTGTCACTGACATCACTGGCTCCACCATTTGTTTCCCATCAGTGTCAGGAGGACTCATGGATTCTGACTCTCCATTTTTGCTCTGTTTGAAATATCCCTTATTGAATTTTAAAGGCAGTTTTGCAATAAAATGATGGAATATTTCAATGTGAACTAAAGCTGGGGCTGGAACTCAAAACGGGGAGAAAACCCAAAAGGCCACATGCTTGCCCTTCAGTTGTAAAATTTGTACTCTTATTTACTGCACAATGTAGTGTGTTGTGTGAGGGTTGCATAGCAACAACATAGAGTTTATCTGTGTAAGGAAATATGAATGTTTCTCAGAGCACAGAGAAGCATAATTTCTGCTGTTTACTGCACTTATCGTATCTGTTGCAATGTGGACTGTGTCAGATGTCAATTACTGACTAACTTCAGAAAGACTGTTTATTTTAGATAATATAAATGTTACTTAAAAGATAGGGGCATAATATCTTATGTTTACAAGTTTAAGATCTATTTCTAATGTTTAGAAAATGCAGTTTCCTGTCGTTGCCCCAACCAGATTCAAGGAAAGTTCTGTAACTCTGTGGTCCAGGATGAATTCTGATGGTGAGGAAACTGGTTTTGTTACTTGTGCATAATTAACTATTTCTAGTTCATCTGGGATAACGGGTTTACATTATTTTTTTCTGCTTGTTATCTGAGAATTGTCTGACTGCCTTCCAGTTCAATGCTAGTAAAAGCAGGCATGCATTAAAAAACCAAAATTAAAGCCAGATACTGAAAAGCTGTGAGTTGGCATTAACAGAAATGAAATTAACTGGCCTAGTAGACTTCTCTTTTTAAAATATTTCACAGTGAAGAGAATTTCCCTTTATTTTGAGACAATCAAACAAAACTACTTCTGGAAATTATTTGAAAAAGGCAGGAATTCTGTTTGGTTTTGGTTTCGGGTTAGAAAGCAGAGATACTGAGTGTATTTGACCATTTGAAAGTTGAACAATGACTGGCCTAAGAAAAAAAATCTACCTCACAGTTCCTTCACCTGGAGAAGCTGAAAAGAAAACAAGGCACACAAAACAGGTGGTTATGGTAGACCTTTCTGCAGTTTGCGAAGATGTTTCTGAGGAGAATATAAGCAATGTAACAGAAGAAAATAAAGAGTCTTTGAAATATGTTAAGTAGAAAAATACAGTGTTTGCCTCTAAAGTAACAAGTGAACCCAACAAACTCTTAGGAACGATTAGCCACAGTGCTCAGATCAAGGCATAGAAGTATGGAAGAACAGAAGGTGTATTTTGTATTTATAATGCTTTAGCATATCTGCCTGTCCATATGTCAAATAACAAACACAGTGTCTTGACTGTGAAATTATTTTCTCACTTTACTTGGCTCCATATTAAGCCATAGATATCAAGATAAAATATCTACATAGAAAAAAATCTAGTAAGGGAGGAACAGTAAGTGATATTTATGTACCTGGAAAGACAACACTCAATGGGTATGTTGGGTGCCTAGGAAAAAAACAACCCATTTGAGAGGCTGGTCACTGAACAGTAGTTGAATGAGGTTCACTAGTCACCTCTGATGTAGACCAGAAACATTCTTTGAAAAAGTAGATTACAGCTCTTAATGAGAGAATATTTACCAGATCTTTTGTGGAGAGAGAAGACACCAAAAGCAAAACCTGAGTATGAAAGAGGAGGATCTTGTACTTTTTAGGAGAAAGTGGTACCTACCAAGAGGCTGAGATGTGAGGCAGGTTTTTACGTACTGATGTTTAATATTCAGCCTACATGTGGTGCTGTCAGTTTAGAAGATCCCCTTTTTGGAAGCATCCCCACAAAGTTATCTCTTTGGCCCTGTGAACCCAGAGAGAATTAAGCCCACTGAAAAGATTGTAGAAGATCATGGCACTCTGTAGAGGATGTGTAGAAACCACTCAGGAGTTTTCAAAAGGCTTCAGCCCTGGTTTGGGATCTCAGCAACTGGAGTCGAGAGACCCTTTTCTAGCAAGAAGTTCTAAGGAAGATGGTTTGTGACCAAGTGACAGTCAGTGAAAGAACCTGTGATGCTTTCTGTACATCTGACAGAGCACATCAAGGCTGGACATGCAGAGAGCAGTGCCCTCCTAGGAAAGAATTATGCTGCAACATGTGGGCAATTTGTGCCCAGAGAACAGGTCTGGTTGCATCAGGAACTTATCTGTCATGAGAGTCAGGCATGGCAGTCTGGTGAGCAGAAGGTGGCAGAAGTCAGCTGAGCGTTATGAGGCCATCTGACCTTCCAGATAAAAAGTGGAGGAGAAGGTTAGTTAGCTTTGGGACAGATTTTACTCTCTCGCTTAGCCTGTTAGTTCTTTGAAGCAGAGACCTGCTGCTTTTTGAATGCTTGGAGTCTGCACACAGGGTGGTGAATCCAGTAAGTAAATAATAGGAGTCATAATTCAGTGCACTGAAGATAAAGACCTGTGAAAGACAAGATTTGTTTTCTTTTGACCTTCACCTCTTGCTGTGACTCTGCGACATGTTATTGTGTTTTATTTTTACTAGTTGCCAAGTCAAACAAATAGCTATGGAACTGGTAAGAACTCCACCTCCATCCTAAATTTTTCAGGTTAAGCATGAAACTTGTCTGTCTTACTGGGAATTTCTGAACATAAATAAACAGACACTTAGAGTAACTTGCTTTGATAAATGGGCAGTGTAGGTTGGGGCCTGTTGGTTATGCAGGCAACTCAAAGATGAAGCAGAGCTGGGCAGGAAGGAATGGCTCTGCTTTTCTTGGCTTCTCAAATGGTTTTCAGGCTGAAATCAAATACTTGAGAGCATGAGGAAAGCTGGCTTCTGAAGTCATGATTTTGCACTGAGCCTCGCTGTAAGGATATCTCTTAAAAAGCTACTTTTGATGTGGAAATTTGGCTCCAAACCACACTGAAGGCCATTATAAATAACCACTTCATCACAGGACACACAGAAGTTGGCTTCCTTGAACACTCCTAGAAAGCAAGTCTAACCTTATTGAGCCATAACCTCAGCTAGTGTAAATCAGAGAAGCTCCATTGACTTCATTAGTTTATACTGATTTACACCAGCTGTGACCATGGCCCACAATACAGCAAGATATATCAGCTTTTAACTTCTGTCACTGAGTCTTGAATGAAACTGTTTTAAAAACAAGATTGGCAATCCCAAATTTAGGTACTAATGAGACACAGCACTGTAATTGTTTCATGATGTCTATATACTTAATTTTGTTTTCATTTTGCCTTGCTTCTGTTTTTCTTATCTCCTGCCAAACAGAAGGAGACTACCACATATGTTACATTCATAACAAAGAAGTTTTGTTGCTTTAAGAACATGTCCTCCAGATGCAAAATGCTTTTGTGTTGTAGTTTAGCTTCTTCCTTTGCATAGGTATATTGGTTATGCACCAACGTAAGAATGTCCTTGAGGGCCAGCCCCATGTTTTTCCAACTCTCCCAGCTGAACTTCAAAGACCTGATTCACCCACAGTGCTTTCCAGCTCTTAAGTCGTCATTTCAGATGGACAGGATGAATTGTGTCCAGGAGTCCCTGACAGGAATGCTCTGAGACCATCAATACATTTGTCACAATCCTGCAGGGTTCTTACATATTTAACCATATTGAGTAATCAATTGCACTGGCGGCACCTTTATGGTAGGCAAGACTAGTAGATACGTACTGGTTTGTTCAGCTAAGGGGAAGACATTCACACAACCAGACTGACAGTGATTAATATTGTTTATAATTTTATGACAATAGTAGCTGTAAGTTCCAGTCAAGGTCAAGATAGCGTTGTGCACTGCAAAGATGCTTTTCTGCAAGCAGAAGTCTCTAACCAATAGAATCTGAAGTGTAAATTGACAGGCACAGAAAGAGACATTCCCTCTCTATAAAATGAGGATAGAAACAAACCGATTTCTGCAGCTAAGTCTCTTAAATTCCATTCTACTGCCTTAATTATAAATCATGCTGTTATCCCTGAGGCAGATAACTCTGGGGTGGACATCACATACAACAAATACCCAAAAAACATGGGAAAGGCCAACAGATGAGCTACAGAACAGATGCAGAGCTAGGAAACAGCAGAGCCTTTAACCTGTGCATTTTTCCTTGCAGAAGGTGGAGCACCTTATAAAACTGGTACTATACTTATGCTCAGTCAGTTTGCCAAGCAAAATCTCATTGTGGTGGCTTTGCAGCATGGGAATGGAAGATCTCTTATTTCTTGCTGATTATCAAAAATTCAGTAGCATAAGACAATTTTAGTTGAGTTCTCCCCAAGTCCTTCATTATATAATGTTTTAATTCTGTACTGAAAGTCGTGAATTTAAAGTGCTTAGTTGTCATGAAAAAGGTTTCTGCAGACCAGGTTAGGTTCATTTCACATGAGGTTTGTCTAATTTTCAAGAATAGTTCAAAGAAAGGCACAAGGATCCTACAATAAGACAACATGGCATAAATTTAGCTGTTATACAAATTCAGCATATGTATTGTACACATTTCTGTTTAGTGTGGTTAGCAAATAAGTTCAGCATGTGTTGTGACTGAACCCAGAAATCTAGCATAGATGTGAGATAAACAATCTTCATAACAGGCAAGACCTGAATGTTGATCAGAGTCGGGAATCTGAACAGCAGAATCATCTCTCATACCTAAGATTTCCTCTGGATCTGGATGCATACTCTATCAAAGACAAGCTAGCCCAGTGTGTTGAAGAGTGTAGATTGGGTCTCTGTTATAATTTTAATACAAACTGTCACTGACTCTGGACTTGCACATCTGCAGCCTTCTCATCAGGTAGTTACGAGCAGCAAAAAACTACTGAATTTGGTATAAGCAAATTGTTGTTGACAAGCTTATGTTTCTACTCAGGAACCTGGAAAAACTGAAAAAGCACCCTTCATATAAGGAACCCCACTGGCAAGCTCTTTGAAAGAGTTGCAAACAGAGAAATTTATATTAGGAAAAGACAATTCACTCATGATCTTAGAAAAGCACAACAACGGAATATATATGCAAATAAAGAATAAGAGCTGGCAGTTATCCACCTTATTTCCTTCCTGCCTACTGGTGAGTTTGTTCCACAGCTTCAAGTCCATGGCTGCAGGTCCAGGGGTGCCAGCATCCATCTCGGCTTTGTTGTGGCACTGCATCTTATCCCATCCTGCCTATTGCTGTCTGCATCAGCCTTTGCTGCACAGTCCTTGTTTTTGATCTCACAGGGAAGCTAGAATAAGAAAGATGCCTGGGACCTTTGGGCAGAGTCTTTGCCATTTGGAAATACTTTGAAATAAGGTGTGGACAGGTGTGGGTGTTGATGAAGGGTTTTTGGCCAGAAGGTAAGAGCTCTTTTTCGTTTTTCAAGAGCCCCCTATCCAGGATTAAAGTTGAAATCTACTTAAAGTGGTTTGCCAGATAGGACGAGTGAACCTGCGTAAGTGGGAGTTTGGTGTAAGCCATAGGTGGCCTATGATGCTTCAGCAGCACTTTGAGACAGTAGAGAAAGCACCAAGTATCTCCTCAAGGCAGAGGAACCCAGTCCCTTGTTCCTAGGCTACACACCATTAGCCATGGTAAAGAAGTTAAAAAGGAGGCTAGCAAAGACCTCAAAGCGCTCTTGCTTACATCACGTTACTTACTCAGTAGTGTTGTCCTGGGGTCAGAGAGGTTAGGGCTTGCTCTTCCAGAACATGTGCTGTAAGGGTCATCCATTTATGTAAATAAAGAAGCCCACCACCATTACAACATTCTTTCCACTTCATCTGTTTAGATGCTGATACGATCTTTGTCCAAAATGTTTAGGGCCAAATAATGAGCTAGCATAGCTCTGTTGCAATCTGTGGAGTTGTACTGCTCTGTGTTGGCTGAGAATCTGAACCTACAGGATTCTCTCTCCCTACCCTCTAAGAGGCACCAAAGTTATTGGTTTCACTGGAAGTTTTGTGTGCATCCTATCAGGCCCACAGTATTTGAATTTGTGGGACTTGCAGCTGTTATGTGAGGTGTGTGATCATCACTTTGATCAGGAGTTTTGAAGACAACAACTGGAGGAAAGCAGCAAGTTTTGCGGCAAGGCCAAGATGATTGTTTTTAGTTTGTCAAAGCTCATACGGTTGCATTCTCAGTGATGCTAGTATTTCCCAGCCAAAGTTGCTCTTTTACAGAGTTGATACTGAACATCAGACCTTCTTGTGTGAATGGAAAAATTAACAGCCCTGGTGCATGACATGCACACTTTAATGTATAAATAAACATGACTTCCGTACCTAACTCTCCATGTTTTCTATCTATAAACTATACCTTATCTGGACTCAGTCTCCCAACCTTTGCTTTCTTATGTTAACCTGGAAAACTGCCACAGCTGTAAAGCAAGACTGAAAGACATCTCTGGTAGTTCTAGCCCTAGCTATTTTCTGCTTATTCAGTGGCGCCAGAGAAACTTGGAAGACCTCATGATGCATCACTAGCAGTGTCTTCTCATGTTAGTCTATGGAGTCACTTGCAAGTAGTTATGCATAGGTTCATAACTGCTGCATAACAGGCTACAAAACCACACATGACCTAAATAATTAGCAGGCATGCTAATGAACAGTAAACCCAGACAGTTCAACCATCTGCACGCTCTGCTTTTTATCAGTTTCAAGTGTGTTGGGTTTGGGTGTATGTGTACCCTCCCCAAGCATAAAAACATACTTTTGATCTGTCACAGAAAGTTTCTTTTACTATAAAGATAAAATGATTAAAAAGTATTCCGTTTGCTACTTGATCCTTTTTCCATTACTCCTCTGAGATAAATCGGAGTTGTATTGCCTGTTACTACAGGGGATGCAGAGTGCATTCAAAGAATAAGAAACTGTAGAGTTCATCCAACCCACAAGCTCACTTATTAATTTGTATTGCTGTTTACTGATGTGTTTGGAAATCTTCAGTCCTTTATGATGAGCAAAGTTTTTCACTGCAACATAAAGCATCTCTAAGCCAAAACTGCATGCTGCTGCTGTTGTCTCTAGAGCTGTGATTGTAGCAGTCATGGGGAAAGGTTCCATTCTGACTGAATCTTTCCTGGGATGCACTAGATAAATTACCATGGAGGATTTTTACTGCCTCTGTCAGAAGCTTTTTGGTTATTAATGCAGGAAGAGTAATATATACATCACTAGATCTTTTAATACACGGTAACCGCTGAGAGAACATCCCAAGCTTCATTGCTTTTGATGGTTAGAAAAATGCAGTGACTGACACTGTCCAAAAAGTTTGAAATCTTTTTAGAAGCAAAGTGTCTGCATGTCATATAATATGATGTATCAAAGTAAAGGGGGCCTCTAAATTTCTGTTTCCTTTTCTGCTCGATATTAGCATATACTCCCTGTACTCTCTACTGCTTCATTGCCTTTGGAAGGTGCGACTGTGATTAATATTTTTCCCTTGTTTTTGTTTCTAGTGCTAGCAATAGTTAGACCATCTAGCAGTGCAGTGTCACTATGGTAAATGTCAGAACAGCTCATCTCAATATTAGTATGTTTAGTGAAGTGTGATGATTAATTACTCTTCGCTTATGCTGTCACAAAGACACTTCCATTGCCCCAACATGATGCTTTTAAGCAGCTTGCTAATATGTAAACAGCTGATAAAAATGGGGTTATCAACCTAGTAAGAACTTTGGATTTTGTGTGTGGTGTAATTTGCAGCAAGAAAACCAGCAGTGTGTAACCTTCAGGATGTTTGGGGTCAAAAGTAGCAATTCCTGATTCATTATTTTCTCTTTGGGGATTAAAATCTTCCAAGTCAAGTGATCCCGAGTCAATTCCTGCAGGTGGTTTAGGTCTGCAAAACAAAACTTTACACATGTGTCTATCCAAGGAGCTGTCTTTTCATCTTACGTGTATAAATACATGCACACACAAAGTGGCTATTTTTATGTGGAAACAGAGAAGCCATGCTAAGGTATGTTTCTGACGTCTGCCTTGTATTTTTTCCTGCCTTGATCATGACTCTTTAGAAATCATTCCTGTCCATAGCTGAGTGACTCTAAAGAATAAAGCTCTAGACAATGTACAACTCCCTGGGCTTACTGGCTTTACTTTTCTGGAGACACGTTAGCTAAAGGTTGCCTGAGGTCCTCACTGGAGCTGCTGGTGAGCTTGGGTCTGATATCATGGAGATGAAACCTGCTATTTGCATGTAGGTAGAAGCCATGGTGGACCTAATACCTTTGCAGGATTTGTAACAAGAAGTGCTCATAGCTGATTATTCAGAAGGTGGAAAGAATACTTGATCTTGGTTTGGATGTACCAGAGAGATTATTTTGGAGCCTTTTCCTCTCAAAACAAAGACATACAGGATCCAGTGGCTGAAAGCTGAAGGTATTAAAAACAAAATGTGTTGGTTTTTGTTTGGTGTTTGTTTGTTTGTTTGTTTGTTTTTAGCAGCAAGTGTTATTAGTGTTGAAGTGTTCCCATCAGATGTGGTAAATTGTCCTTTGTCTTATTTAAGTGAACAATAGAGATATTTTTTGAGAAGATATGCTCTGTTTTGGCCACAAAATAATGTAGACCTATTGGGTGAAATGTTCTGGTTTTTCTTGGTGAAAATAAAATAGGACAATGGCAACATCCCTATAAGTTACTAAACCTATCACTTTCCTTTTGACATTTTTGGCAGTTGATGGTTTTATTTGTGGCTGAAACTATGTGAATCAGGCAAGATAGGATAGTTTGTGTTATTGATTGGCGTGGCACAAGCTATGAAGTGGTGTACCTGTTCCCTGATCTTGAATGGTGCTGGACCTCTTTATCAGAACTTCGCTATTACTGTGGGTTTTTGGGATTTTTAAGCCTCTAAGATACAGTTATGCTTATGGTCTCCATCTGGGTCCATCAGCACAGCTCTTTTGGCTGGATTGGTACCTTGCTGAATTAGACTTATTAAGGTTCTGGGCTGTTGTCTTGTTTCTCTGGCATCTTTGCTTTGGACTTTACTGGTGTGGATACATCAGATGCCTCGCTGTCTTGCTGACCCATGGTAGGTTTGAGAGCATAATTCCAGGCTTTGTGAGAAGGGAACATTTGTAAAGCAGCAACCCCTCACTAATCTGCAGAGGGAAAGCACGTATGACAGGCAGTGGGGATTCCATTTTTCAGGATCCAGGGTTTAAGAAAGGCTTAAAGGAGTCTTATTAAAAGTGGTTTCCAGTGCATGTGACTCCTTCTGACAGCACCCAGGTGGTTAAGAAACCAGCATTAAGAATAAAAGCTGTTTCTCTTTTCTGCACAACAAATGGTTCAAGTGTCTGGTATTTGATTCAGAAAGGAAACCTGCAGCAGTCATGTCCCCTGAAATAAACCAACCAACATTTTGAGCTGCCAACACTTCTGTCTATTACGTCAAGGCATCACAAAGTTTAAAGTGTAGCAAAGTAATACATATTTTTTTTTTAGTAATCCCAGGGTAAATATTAGGTAGACAGCATTTCTGCTTTGTGCATTAAAAACCGGACTGAATTTGAAAAGTCTGCAAGTGCACTTTGGGGATTTTGGAAAGTGTCATTTGGCCATGAGCTAAGACCAGAAGCTGCCATTTTGCAGATGGGGCAGGAGGGAAAGACGTTTGGCCTCATTCATAACTTCACAGCTACTGCAAATATCAGCTGATGAATATTTATATTATGACTGGCAGAGACCCGAAAAGCAAAGGCGGGGAAGAGAGGAGGGGGTAGTTTAAGTTAGGAAAATGGTTGTCTGATCTCTGTGGGATTTCTTTACCAACACTTTCCATGCTTGAACAGTAGTTGGTGAATGAAATCATTATGTACTGAGCCCCTGTACAGGAAAACAAGTTTTGTCAAGACTCTGTTCGTTAGCACCTCGTACTTTGTTTGAACCTTGGACATTTTCTGGGCCCTGTAAAGGGAAACTTTTTTCTTCAAATTGAACAGACTACAAAGCCAGCCAGTTTTCTTTTGTCTAGTCATTGCTGCAATGACACTAATTGTAAAACAGGATCTCATCATTAGGAAATCAGGGGTCCAGACAGGAACATGAGATGCTACAGGGTGGTGTGAGTACTGAGGAGGTGCTGCTGCAAGGCAGACTGAGATAGCAGACATGGAAAGTGTTAAATTAAAGGCATAATTATTTAACAGACCTGTAGTGCTTGACTGTGCCTAGCTGTGCTAGTGTCTGTAGGCTCATCTCCTGTGCCACGAACATACTTGAAACCAAACCTTTGTCAGGCAAGTTGTTGCCCAGCTACCGATAAGCAGAGGAGATGAGAGGAAATGCAAATTGACTTATTTGGGTACAGAGCTGGTAGAGACTAAAAGCCACTGCTGAATACGAGAAATATTTGGTTAAAATGAAAGTTAAGTTGTTTTTTTGCAAGATAATAGTTCCACAATAATTTCTGTGTGTATGAGCAGTCTCCAGTGTTACTGGTTTAGTTGGTATTGCACTTGGATTTTAAGGAAGCAAAAGAGGTGTCTTTCCTTTATATAGCACAATTTCAAAGTATTATATTTCTTCATATTTGTATTCTCTCAAGTCACTCATTGAGAGGGCTAAAAATCCAAATCTCTTCCCTTTGCCTTCACAAGGCTGTAAATTGACAGTGTTGTAGTAGCAAGAAAATTCTGGCTGATAAAGTAGGTATTTGTTTCAGCTTTAGCATTTAAAGAACACTTTGGCCGATCAAGGTAGTTAAAGTAGGTTGATGATTAAGTAGTTAGAATAGGTATTTGTTTAAACTACAAAGTTAAGAGAAAGACTGCAAGATATATTTGTATAAGTACTTAGAGAAGGCACGTACTATGCTCAAGAGAAGAATTAGACAATAGCATGAAGGATAATAGCTGTGGTCAGATCACCATAAGAATAGGCCGTAACTTTTCTTTTTTTTCTCTATATCAAAATCATATAGGGGTAATTCAATGTCTTATGTGGTGTGATAGTGGGGAACCAATCAAGGTGAGGGGCAGAGTAAAAGGTGATCATCTTAAGCATGCTCGTATGATTTCGCTTTGTTAAAAATGTATAAATAGGCTGAGTATGTATGGGCGTTGGAGCACAATTAGAGGAGCTACCCTCTGTGTCTCCCCAGCGCTGCAATAAAGAAGTGCCTGCTTATCTGCAACTACATAGATAAGTTTTTCTTGTTGTGATTGTGACTCTATCAACAACAGCAAGGAGAAACTTCCAAGAAAGTTCACAAACATGACTTCAGTGTTGGAATTAATCAAGCCCAGGAAGGAAATAAGCTGAAAAAAGTAGCTGCTGAAAGTCACCCAGGGCTCACTAAAGTTATGGTCAGGCAGCGTGGGTTAGACATATAGAAAAAATTAGAAGTGCCCAGAATCAGCCAGTCACTTCAGAAAATCATTCCGCAAAAGGTCTGCAAAATTTACCAGGCTCTGCTTTACAGGAATAGGGAAAAGCCTGGATTTTTATTTCTTCAGAAAAATCCCTAAACTTGGCACTATTTTGTGTGTTGTTTCTCTGTGAGGTGGCTTTTCTAAGAGTGCTTTTTTAGAAGTATCTTAATTCCTTTACAAGGAGGAAATCCTTCAAGAAACGGCCATGTACAAGAAACCACAGGGGCCTTGCACCCCACAAAAACCTCTCCCAAAGCCCTTCTGCTCCTTCCCACCCGGTGGGGAGATGCCTATTTCTCCAGTTTACGGAAACCAGTAGATGGTGCTGCAATACATTTAGTATTTATTTCCCTGGACAGGGAAAACTTGGGACCGATGTACTAGAGGCTGCCTCTGAACACACCCAGCCCCTGAGGCAAACTGCTCCAATCGCTGACTACAGCAGCTCCATCTCCTGCCCTGGAGGACAGTCTTCCTGCTCTTTGGGAAGAACAAACGGGAGAAGCAGTTTCTCATAGGGAGGAAGTTCTTTCGGATTGATCTTTTCTCACACAGCAACAAGATGGGGTGGCCATGAAGGTGCTGAGGGTGGGCTGAGGGATGGGAAGGTGCATGCATCCTCAGGGATGGTTGGTGAGGAGTGTGTGGATGGCTAGGCCTTTCTCATGGTGAGGGGGTTGCCTGGCAGCACAGGTCTCGGTTTGGCTGGCACCCCTCTGAGATGGTGGCCGTGACTCACTCCTTCTCCAACACTTTCATTGGTGCTGGGTTTGTGCCCACAGCTTAGAGTGGAGGTGCTTGGGGCATAGGCAAAGGCTTATTTTCCCTCAAAAATTCTAAAAATACCTCAAAAAACCCAAGAAACAATGGTGAATTTATGCTCAACGCTACCAGCCTGGTCCAGAGCCCCAGAATCCTCTGGTGCTTCTCAGGGCAGTAGAGGATTTCAACTGCTGTCTCCACCACCTGTCTGCAGCCTGTGGGGTAAAGATAATGAGGGAAAAATCCCCCCAGAAGGGCAGCAGAGGATCAGGGGTATTTTGGAGTGAGGAGCAGAAACACATGTAATACACCATGAGTAAGCAGGAAGTATGTGTGTTCAGGGAGGGCTCTGCAAAACATGGCAGTGTGAAACCAGGAGCAATTAGGATGCACTGCATTATTTTTCCCCTCCCCTGTGGTAAAAATTAGAGTCTTTAAAACATTCGCCTTTTATTTGTGAGATTGTCCCTGTCTGCCAGCCAGCGCGTGATGCCCTGCAAGCTGATGCCATGCCACGAGGAGAAGGGGCCAAGGAGGTGGCGAATGGCAGGCAGAAGCAGTGACGACAGGGAGCAATATGCTTGGGGGGGGACCCAGCAATTCTGCACAGTTGTTTTTGTTATACCACCGAGCTGTAAATTTGAAAAATGATTTGAAAAGTAAGGGATGTGCTGAGAGTACTGGCATGTTCTGCTTGTGGGTGCTTGGAGCATTCTGTGTAAATTGAATTTTTTTCCCTCGTTTTTTTTGGATGCTTAATATCACAGCAGTGAAAGGGAAGAGCAACAATGCACTTCAAGTGCAGAGCCTCTTACCTGATCCCTCTGGCACCAAAATGCACCAGAGTGAGCTGAAGACGGAGGTAAAGCCCTGCTGCTCTGTCTTTTCATTGCTGTAATCCAAAATGTGGAGGTTATTTCAGTGCCGAGGCTGCACCTGAGAAGGTCCTCAGTTTCCTTTCTTTAGTTGAAAGAAAAATAAAATCAACTGGGACAAGAAGGATAGCTCATGCATGATTTACTGGACAGCAATGGAGTGAGTGGAGGGACCTGGCATGGATTGAAGGGGCCGTGCTGGAGACGGAATGATTTGCACTGAGGGAAACATCTGGCCCATCAGCTGTACCCAGCAGTTTGCACACTGATGCTCTGCAGACTGGGGTCACACCCCCAGGAGTGAGACTGCCTGCATCCCCTTTGCAAGTAAATAGCAACACGCAACTTTTCTTTTTTCTGGAGGATTATTTGATAAATGTGAGTCAGGGGTGCATGTGGAGTTTCTGGGTTTTTCTGGTCTTCTTGAGAGCCTCTTTGGAAGGTGATCCATTTGTTTTCAATGAAAGTACCTAAGAAAATCTGCCCCCTAAGAGGAGTTATTCATCTCAGTGAGGGAAAAGGAATGGAAAGACAATTACTGTGTCTTGTGACTAACGTAAAATATGACTCAAAAAGTTATGCAAGAGTACTAGCCTCTTCTCCACAACTTGAATTCAGTGTGAGAGGCATCTGGTTGAAATGTGAAGTAGTTCCCCTGAAGCCTGGTTGCCCTGGCTTTGCATCCAAAGCTGCTAGAGTTGGAAGTTAGTCTGTAACCTAGAGAAAATGGAACTGTTAAAAGGGCTTACTCCTATTACAAACACAACATTTAAAAGGTTTCTGCTGTAGTTTTGTGTTTTGATTTAGTAGGGAGAAAGTGGATTTCATGCAAGAAATCATGAGGGTGTTGTGGAGGTGAAGCAGCTTCATGGTGTCAGGACCTACAACCCTACTGGAGGCTCCTGCTTTGGCCTGGGCAAAACCTAGGGAGCTGTCTCATCTCCTCTTCAGCAAACTGTCTGTCATTCCTGGATTCGTTCATGATGCAGATTTGGATTTCATCTTGGTGTGAGAATGGGTGCTGGTGTTCCTTTAGAGGGATAACATGGCTGTGAGGTGTTTTTGCTGCCCTCTTCTGGTGTCCCTGTTCATATCTCCAGTCCAAGAGTTTTGAGGAGATAGGAATCAGGCTGTGAAAGGATGGTTCCTTGCAGAGGCTTCTCATGTGCAGGGTCTGGAGAAGCTGAGCTCTGTGCAAATGACAAATGATTTAACTTGGCATTTTTAGATTTTAGAATATGGCTTTAGGCCGAGACTGAGTGATAATTAAAATAATTATTCTATGAAAATTGAGGAGTTATGGGAAATTTATTGTGTCTTATAAAACTGGAGTTTATTTTGATTAAAAAAACCTGGGGAAGTGGGGCTTTTTTACCTTGTGTTGATATTAAAAAAAAATTAAAAAGCAAAACAGAAAGTTACTATGATGACTTAATTTTTGATGCATCTTCCTCTGGGAAATATCAATATAGAGAATTCTTATGCTACTAGGGGAATCTTATCTTCCTGTACTGCACATGAGCAAAGTCTTGATTAAGCTGACTTGTTCTGTTAGGATATTCTGCCAGTGCTATTTCTCCTGAGAAGCTATTGTCTGCTGTGGTTTGCTGTGTACTTCTTGAGAAAAGCGGTGCTGTAGTCATGCTGAGGCAGGGGCCTATTGCTACTTAAGTGTAGTGCTATCAATTAGAAAAGGATATGCAATGAGAAAAGAAAATGCACTATTGCTATCATTAACACTTCAAGTCTATATTCTTGTTCTGGAGTGGTTTCCCTTGTTCCTGTCTGTACTGGGACATCTCATGGAAGCATTATTGGGAATTTTACTGGCAGTATGTACTGAGGTGATCTTGCTCTTGGAACTGTCCGCATGCACTTGGTTTCTCTCCTCTGTGTGCAATGATGAATTGATCTGAGGGGATGTTCCTGAAACTTTATATATAAAAAAGCATAGCTGTTGCAAATACTTCCTGCAACACATATGGTTTTTCAAAAGAAATTCAGACTTTAAAAGGATGTGAATTACAGAAATGTTCCTCCTGGTCGTTACTCTCTTCCCTAGCTTACTCCTTCCTACCTTCAAACCATGCATTATGGTTTTGATCTCTGAGCTTGAGCAGAGTTTCATTTCTTCAGGTAGCAGATACAAAAGGAAGTGAAGCTTTACACAGACAAACATTCATTTTGTTGTGGAAACCACATGCAGCCTGTTACAGAAAGTGCCTTCGAAAGGTGTTGGCTGGATCATCCTGTCTGTGGGAGAGCTGCCAACAGGCTGAGCTCCTCACTGTGAGGTTAAAGGGAGCATGGTCTGACTCAGGACAGACCAAAGGTGAGTAAGCCCATCTGTGAGCTGATGTCCCATAAAAAGTAGTGTGCTTCCTCCTGCCCCTAAAATGGTTTGTGACCACTTTCAAGCTTACTTCAGAGCCAGTCACAGGATGTAGAACATTTGTGTGACTCCTGTTGCAATGTACTGTCCCAGACGATGTTTTCTTAATGAAGAATCATTTCCCAAAATATGTCTATTGTGTTTTTCAGTAGGGTGGCAAATACTGCTTGGTTTGTCAACTATGGGATGTAGTGTGGATGGCAAATGATTCATTGCTTAATGGGCAAGAATTTCATGTAAGAAATGTCTTTAGTTTGTGTCCTGGTCTGAGCTAAATAGAACTAATTTTCTATTTAGTGATTTTACTTTTCAGTTCAGTCTCTTTTAAGTGGCTGAACTTGCTGAACTAGCAGCGTGTTTTTCCCAGACAGTGTGCTGCTACTGATAAGCTCAAGGCCAATTGTCTCACCATGGGTGACGTGTCTGCGCCTATTGGGGGGAGCAGACCCTAAACTGAACAACTAGGTATTCCATCCCACATATGTCGTACTCGGTATAAAGCCGAGGAATCACGAGGGTCTCGACCCTTCTTCCATCTTGGAGTCCTTCCTTCTTGGACCCTTCTGTCCGTCTCGATCCTTCAATGGCTGAAGTCTGAGCAGAACTCTCCTGGTTTGTCTGCCTCTGGTCCTGATTTGTGTGTTCCTGCATCCTGCTCCCACTGGCTTCTGAGTCTGGACTTCTCCAGTGCCCTGCTACGCAGAGCCTCTGGTGACGTAGTCGTCATTGGAAGGGGGAGGACTTTGTATTGGTTTTGTATATATTTGTACATGTTTGTATATATTTCATTATTTTCTTATTTACATTATTATCCTGTAGTATTATTGTTCTATTATAGCTGTTAGTTTTATTTTCCAACCCATAAAGTCTCTCTCCCTTATTCTCTTTTTTCTTTTCTACGGCGAGGGGAGAGGGGTTAATAGAGAGCGTCTGTCCAAGATTTAGTCGCCAGCCCAGCCCTAAACCATGACTGTTTAGGTCAAGAGAGGTTCTCCTCCCCCTCTACTCTGCCCTGGTGAGACCACATCTGGAATATTGTGTCCAGTTCTGGGCCCCTCAGTTCAAGAAGGACAGGGAACTGCTGGAGAGAGTCCAGCGTAGGGCTACAAAGATGATTAATGGAGTGGAGCATCTCCCTTATGCGGAAAGGCTGAGGGAGCTGGGTCTTTTTAGTTTGCAGAAGAGGAGACTGAGGGGAGACCTCATTAATGTTTATAAATATACAAAGGGTGAGTGTCACGAGGATGGAGCCAGGCTCTTCTCGGTGACAAACAATGATAGGACAAGGGGTAATGGGCACAAACTGAAACACAGGAGGTTCCACTTAAATTTGAGAAGAAACTTCTTCTCAGTGAGGGTGACAGAGCACTGGACCAGGCTGCCCAGAGAGGTTGTGGAGTCTCCTTCTCTGGAGACATTCAAAACCCACCTGGACGCCTTCCTGTGTAACCTCATCTAGGTGTTCCTGCTCCGGCAGGGGGGTTGGACTAGATGATCTTTTGAGGTCCCTTCCAATCCCTAACGTTCTGTGATTCTGTGATTCTGTGTTTGGCTTTAAGAAGTCTGTATTTTCTGTACAGAAGTCTTGTGAGAGTGACAAGAATTTGGATAGGCTTTCGCAAAGAAAGTTAAGGTAAGTGGGGGACAAGGCATCTAAGACCGAGGCAGATTTGGCCATAATTTTGTACAGTCACTTAAAAAGAAAACTGTAGCTGTGATTTTATTTCTGTCTTCAAGGAAACTTAATTTATACCTTACTTCAGGATGTGACCTGCACAGTTGTAATTCCTGAAATCGGACAAAAGCAAAGCAGATGGATCTACTTGGGAAAGGATTTAATTTTCTTCCAGAAGTCCGAGAACTTTAGCAGATCACAATACACTTCCCATCCAGGAAAGTGTTGTGTGGTTTAAGGTTTTATTATAAACTTTTTATACAGCTCCATTTAGAGTAGATTAATGCTTAAATGGAAGAAGCCTGGGAAGGCAAAAGCCAGGTATTTAGGATGTGGCATTGGTGACTCAGTAGGTGGTACTCTTCTTTCTCTGTCAACATTAAATGAGTGCCCCTGTTTGGTTACAGGAAAGAGTTGGTTCTTGGCTCATATGAAAAAAGCCGAGGTCACTACTCGGACTTTGGGACTTGTACAGGAAGAGCTTCTGTTCTCTGTAGTGAATGGGAAATTAGCCTCAGGATCACTTCCACTGAAAAAATGACATCTTTTATAAATGAAGACTGTAAAGGATTGTATTGCAATAGAAGCAAGAAACCCAAGCTGATGTCAAGGTCCCATTGTGCCTCATGTAAGAATAAGGATGGGTGAATGGGGAACGTCCCTCCTTATGTTCAGATGGAAACATGATAGAGTGAGCATCAGAGGTATCTGAAAGGGCTGGGATCTCAGTGAGGTGTTTGAGCAGAGCTTTACCTTTCCTATCTCTGAGCAGGTATGTGAACAGTATGGTCAGTGCAGTTGCCCATCACTTACACATTTGAACTTGAATTCATCAGATTTAATGCTCTCTCTTCAACTTGCTGTTTGCTACTGATTTGGGGACTGATTTGCCTTCCAGAAGCATAAGGGAAGGACAGATATTATTCTGGCTCTTCAGTGGTGACATGGCTGGTCTTTGTATGGCTGGGAAGTGAGAACATGATTTAGTTGTACCTCTAAGCTGTGCCTTAGGGCTGAGAAGGGCCTATTTTGATGGTGCTGCCATTCGAAGATCCCTTAGTACTCCAGTGCTCAGACATTGTAAAGAGGCACAGGAGAGGTCCTTTCAGCTCTCAAACTTATCCCTGCACCAAGCCTGCAGATGCAGGAATAAAACTGCACAGCTTTGAACCTCTCTGAAACCTACCAGGGCTCACAAATGACCAAAGCATGCATGACTTTTGTTCTGCCTTAAAAAAGTAAAAAAATCACATCTTGGAGTAGTAAAAATGTTTTTTCACCTTAAAGATTGTTATTTCAAAGGATATTTTCTTAGTGACTGAAAAGGGAACTGGAAATCCTGTATTATTT
>NW_010189360.1:0-8293 GCF_000695765.1 Mesitornis unicolor | reverse complement strand
TCCCTCCCTCAGCCAGGTCCTTTCTGTGCCCAGAATTGCATCTGGTGCGAGCAAAAGGTGCCCTGGATAGACTGTGGGATATTTGAGCATTTATCTGGTATTTGCCACCTGGCCCAACTGTAGCTGGAAGGCTCCTGAGATGGCATATCCATTACAGATGACACAGTTAAGGGTTTTCTTTTCCAAACTCTGCTTTAAGGGACAGGAGAAAATCTTAGAGATTTTACTTGTAAAATGGGCAGAACGGTACTTCTGAAGTAAGCACATCAGATACAGGAAAATACAGAGGTAGCTTACTGCTCTGTGTATTTTCCCACAGACAGTAAGATACACCGTTGTTTCTCTTTGGCTACAACTGGACCTAGAACCTGGAATTAAATGGTAAGATTTTGAGTCCTGACAAAATGAAAAACTTTTCTGAGTTCAGCTCACATTTAAAATCTTCTTTATTGTAGCCACAGAAACCAAAAATCATTATGATAAAGAAAAACTCTGATGCTACAGCACAGCTTTACAGTAAATAGCACCTTCTGTATGTCCAGAGTTACAACTTAGGTAGACTCTTTGTTTTGTGAGAAAGATCATAGTACACCTTTCCAATGTAAGGGGTTTGAGCATCATTACTTGTCAAGATGTCAGTAGGTATGTGTTTCTTCCAGTGGAAATGGCAGCTACATTATTTTTTTTTAAATCCCGTTACATGGGATTAGATAATGTTACATTAAGCAGTTTCAGGAAAAGGTCTATGTCTTCTGAAACTGCTTTCATGGCCTCACTGGTGATTCGGTGGAAATCTAGATGTCCTTAATGTATGTGTTATCAAAAGGAGTGAGACCCTTAACCTCTGTAGGGACCTTTGAAAACCCTATTAAATGCCTATCTGTGCTTAAACAATTTTGAAAAGCTGATCCTTGTTCTCTCTCTGCCTCATTTATTTTTTTGTGTAGTAACATAAAGATATGCTTGGGCTAATATTGTTCTGCTCTTCCTTAAAGTTAGGTATCTTCTTGACTTCCATGAAATTACCCACAGAAAAATATTTGCTGATTAGTGGAAAGAAACCTTGTGACTTTCCCTCTGTATTTTGTAAATAAAATAAAATTCAGTAGTTGTGTGGCATGAAAATATTTAAAAAAATACATGAAATATTTTTTCCCACTTTCAGCCAGCCAGGTAAGAAGCAATAGTATCAGTGAAACAGTGCAGGAGCCTATCATGTGGCTTGCTTTTAAGAAGTAGAAGTTGCAAATTACTGATCTTGCCATTCCAGGTGGTGGGGGTTAAAAGATAATACTCTGATTTACTGGGACATGGAAATCTGTGTCATGCTGCACAGGGAAGCAAGGCTCCTTTGAAAGGCAGACCTGAAAACAGGGCATGAAGGATGGTATTATAAAATCAGGAAATGCTGACTGTGATAATACTTTTGTCAGTTGTTGGTTCATAGCTAGATTCAGCTCTTCTATAAGCACTGAATAAGCAGTGGCACCTGCTAGTATGCTGTTACATTCAGGATAATAAAGAGGAAAGGAACATGTGTACCTTTACTGGTAAAAGTGGTTGCTGGAGTAATGTTTCCATGATAATGTAACTGTCTGTACCACCTATATTTTAGACAGAGAGGGTAGGAAAAATACTTTGAGTTATATCCTGATTAGTCATGTACAAATGAACAAATAATGAGGAAAATTTTCACTGAGCTACAATGCTTACTCATGGTGGGTGTTACGTTATGATTTCTTAGCTGGATCCTCAGCTAGGGATTAGTGCTACAGGGAGACACCCGGGAAATGACTACAGAGGGAAACAGTGGCCCAGTTAGCCTTGGGCTTCCAGGCAACTTGTACCTGTTGCTCATTTTGGAGAAAACATTTTATTTTTCCAGGGAACATCTGTCATTTCGAAAAGCTGAAAATCTTTTTTGCTGAGTGGATTTTAGCTCTTCTGATGAAAATTTGTAGTTTTCTACAAAAAAAAAAGCCTCTACTTGGACGGTACTGTTCTGATGGACATACAGATTGCTTTAGATGGAAAATTTCCTACCAGCTCCACACATTCGAAAGAAACTATTTCTGAGTGAGTTTCCCTAGTGACAGCAAAGCTATCGCAGTAAGTCTCATGCAGGTAGAATGTCCCGGGATTGACATATGGCTGTGTGCATTGCAAGCTGTCCAACTTCAAGTTACTTTTAAGACAAGTAATTTTCATTCCAAGACTTCACTGTGCAGGAATGGCCACAAACCACCTTGTTTTCAGTAATAAAGTTACTGTTATCTTTAATAACTCCTGTAAAGTGAGGTATTATATTTAGCTATGTGATCTAACAGCTATGATTGCTAGGACCTACTGTAGAAAAGCACGAGTGCTTTTTTGCAAAGAATGAAACTGATTCATAGCAAAGTTATATGAGTTTCTGCATGCTCTACTGGTGATGATTTGAAGGTAGTTTGTAGGCTTTCACTCTCACTCAGATTTAAATGGTTCCCAAATTTGCAGCACGATAATCTTTTACATTTGAGGACTAATAAGCACACAGTTCTTTAAAGCTTATAGGAGCTGGCTAGTTTGAGTGGCAGCTGAACCTCCCTTCAGCACAGAAAAGGGATGGTGAACTCCAGTGGATGTGAAAGTTAATGTGAGTAAGATAGTGGCAAGCAGTACATGGCAGGAAAACTTTCTCTCGGGTTGATCTACTGTCTGGGTAAGGGCTCGAGTGCAAATGATGAAAGATAGTAAGTTTTTAAAAGATTTGTATCTGCAGGAAAAAAAAGGTTGGAAAGTGAGGGGCAGGGAAGGCAGTCCATCAGGGAAGTCCAACTGCCATAATTATGGCTGTTTTCTCGTTATGCTCTTTCCTTGCTGTCTCTCAAAGCAGATGTGCCTTTTTCTCCTGACCTACTCGCTTTTTCTCCTGAAACTGCTAGGGTCACTGCTAACTTGCTCTTCCAGGCACAGCTGTTACTCAGGATGTGCTATCTCTACTGGGCTCCAATCCCAGTCGCTACTGACCACAGAGGGCCTCATGCCAATCACAGTTATGTTACCATCAGTAGAGAGAGCAGAGGTCAAATGAATGCCTGGATTAACTCAAAAGAATCTCACAGGAAAGCACCAAGAGCAGTGTCCTGGCATGCTGTGAACCCGGATTTACTCTTAAATTAGTCTTCATGAGCTTAGCATTGAGGTAATGCTTACCTTACAGTGCACACTGAGTCTGTCCAGTGGAGGCAAGAACTGTTGGGTGGGGAAGGGAGAGAAAGAATGGGAGCCTGTAGCTGACAGACCCTGTGCAGCTGCAGTTTTCAGATCTTCATCTCAGTCATCTATTTGTGGCATTGGTGATTCCCATGACCTTGGGATTTTGCTGTGGAAGGAAAGTTTTCAAAATTACCATAATTTATTTATAATTATAAATAGTAATAAAAAAACCCCAGAGACAGTTTCTGGGATCAGTAAATTCCTTGCAGCAGGATTCCCCCTTGACACCGATCTCTGTTCCAGGCTGCCCTCCATTCCCTTTCTGCACTAAACTTTCCCTCCTCCCAGCAGTAACCCTGTGCTGCTCCCAGTAGTTCAGTAGCAGCTTGGTGTCAATCACACGGTCTCTCTCACCCCAAGGCCTCCTGCACTATTGCTGTGCTCTGATGGGGAAGGATTTTAAGCAAGAACAAGTCCAGAATATTTAAATTAATCTAGAAATTACCTTGAGAGAAGTGATACGCAAGTATGCTATTTCTACATGTTTCCAAACAAACTGTGTGTTTTCTCTGAGATTTTAAAGCAAGCTTTGTAGACAGAATATGGCAAAAATGAGTGGAATCAGCAAATACTGACCTTTATGGTAGAACAGGATATTAGCTTTAGCAATTATGGCCCAGGTCAAGTGATCTAAATCTGGGAAGAAAATAAAGTTAATTTGCCTCATAATGTGATAAAATATTTCTTAATATATGATATCTAGGAATAAATGTCTTGTCATAAAACCACAAAGTTACAAACAGAAAAATAGCATGGAGGTTTTAAAAGAAAAAAAGTTGTTTTTTTTTTTCTTTTTTTTCACTTGCACCAAAATCTTGTGATTTTTTAAAAATAGATTTAAAAATATCTATTCTATTGTAAGTATGTGGTAACATGTAGCTAATGACTGCCTGGAAAACTGCTTTATTTTCTGAAAAAAAAAAAAAGACAATAATTAAGGAATCAAATCTCAAATGCCTTGTACCTGAGTTGTTACTATTTCAAAAAGCATACAGTCTGTATATATGTTTGAGCTGAGTCATATCAGAAGAGAATCTGGCCATTAGTGGTTTGGGTTTTTTGGCTAGGTTTCGTTACGAGTTTGATAGTTAAATAGTAATATTGACTCAGTCAAGGCATTTTATAAGCCTTTTTCTCCCTCTCTGGTTGCCAAATATGTTAATATGCATTAGTCTGGGCTTTCTGAGAGTGACTGAAGTATCTCTTTTTTAATATTTGTCTGGTTAGGGTTAGATTCTTTGAATTCAAGTGTCTCATTTCTATGTTATAGAGAGACCAGATTGAGATCCTTACATCATTGTCATGAGAAGCCTTACTAGTGAAAGTCTACCAGTAATAAGAACAGATTTATCCACAGTAGAAAGGGTAGGGAGGACTTTTCTCCCTGAAATGAATGTATCTTGATTTTTTTCAGCTTTCATTTTTAATATTTGTTCTTTAAGGTGAACACCCTCGATATTAATGATATTAACACCCTTTTAAACATCAGGCATCTCTATCAGCCATCACAAAAGGCTGTCTATAGTTAGATTTTGGCCTTAAGCAGGTCATCAGGTTGCCAGTCATCAACTGAGTCGTAGCAACCGATCACACATGTTTTCATAGACTAATGGTTACAATTAATATGAATGGGAACTGCATGTAGGGCTTTCCTAGTGAGACTTGGACTTCTTGTACAATTGAAAAGCATTTTAATTTTGTTCATTTTACCTTAGAGACATCTGTTTGCTTTTATCCCAGTGGAAATTAAAAAGCTAGCCTTGGTCAAAGTTTAACTTTGTTATTAGTGTTATGTTTTATTTTCAGTGTTACATTATATTTTCTGAAATTTAATCAAGCTGAAGTTCACTCAAGGAAATCAGTTCCTCTTGTTAGCCTAGCCTCCTTTTTCTCTAAGTTCTTCATCAAAAAGTTGTGCTGCATTTTAATTTATTATTAACCTCCTATTAGCCTGAATTCAAGACAATACTGAAGCTAAGGCAACACAACCTCATACAGTCTTAGAACTGACTTTGGGAACATACATTTCTAACCCATTTCATTTACTGCTTGTTAATATCTGTCAGCAATAGAAGCTCATGCTTGTATGAAATGTTCCAATTTTTCAAGCTCCTCCTGAAGAATGGGGAAATGTTGGATTAGATTGGATTGATGTTAATTCTTTTGAAATGCTTTTTTTCAATTGCTAGCATCTGAGTGTCTCTGGAATTGTCACTGGTGGAAAAAGAAGTTTGTTCTATGGCTGCACATAAAGAGGAATTTTTACAGAAGACTGAATTGTTTAAGTTTTGTACATCTAGGGCTTTCCAGAAAGTCCATTAAACTGGGCATATAGATGAGCTGAGCATTAAACCAACTTCTATGGAATAATAAATTTGAAATTAAGGAAGTTAGTCAGTCGATGGAGCCTGTGAATGGAAGTAGGAGAAGTCATTCTATAGCTGCGTAAACACAGATCCTACTGTATATAACTCAAAATAAGACTTTGCAGCTTAACATGTGGACTTCTGAATTCTAACATCATACATCTTCAGTATTTCCTCTGTAAAAGGGTCAGAAACTGCTATTAGAGCTGTTTGCTTTGAAATAAGTTATTCAGTACCGCATCCATCTAATCCAAAGCTTTTCCATCAACAGTAGACTGAAAGTTTCCTGTTCTTCAGTTTTCTGTGGTCTACCTTCTTACTCACTGTAACCTCTTGACTGCCAGGTCACACAGGACTTGTAAGTTCAGACTTGTGTTTGATTATAACATGAGCTCTTAAACCCCTTAATTTGGTTACTAATTCCATTGAGAAGGAATGAAATGTGAGTTTGAAAACAGAATGTTATCTATTAAAAAGCCTGTTTTACTTTTATGTAAAAAACGTCCAGTTCTAAACCCAGCATTTTTTTGCCTTAGGACACAACATTCTGGTGACAGCAGAGACACACTTACTATATTATTTTTGGCCCTTTCGCAATGGCTTTAATTCTCTGTCTTGTCTCAGCCAAAATTGTGTTGGAAGGGGTCAAAAAGAAGTATATAGTAGCCTCACTAAGAAGGTCATTTTTGCTTAATGTGTTGGGTGTGCTCACTTAAACCCTGGGGCTTAGTATCTGAAGAACATTTGATTCACTTGGATCAAGTACAAGTGCTTCTATACTGGATACTAATCCTGATAGATTTTACAGGATGTTTCAAGTTACCAAAACACAAAACTCCGGACAACAGTAAGTAAGAGGGAGGGAGGACCCTGCTGGGCTCGCCTCTGGAAGAAAAGTCAGATGCATAACGATTCATTTGCTTTTAAAGAGGATGAGTGAGAGGGCACTGGGACCCTGACTAAGGCTGACAGACCCTTGGTGGCTGGAGAGATGGGAGTTACACACCCTTTCCATTATGTTAATATCAACTTAAAAACACAAATGTCAGTCTTTGTCATTCTCTTTGCTCCACATAGTCTTTTAGCAGCTAAATACAAATCACAGCCTAGCTACTGTGTTTCCCTTCCCCAAACTGTGCAATACTCCTCTTAGTTATGCCTTTTAAGGTGAATTCACACCATTGTATGGTAGTGAACTTTATGGGCAGTAGGACACATACTCTTCATGCAAAAAAATGTGAAATCTTGGCAGACTAGAAAAACTGACTCGCACTGATTGTTCCTTGAGACTAGGAGTGATTGTTGCAAGGGAGACATTTGAAACAATGTGATAGACAAGGAAGAATCTTTAAGTTTATGAGAGGGAAAGGGGAACTGGCTGCAGTACATATGATCAACCACCACCAGAGATGGAGTGAGAAAAAGACGTGTAGACCAAGAGCCTTTTGCTGAGATGCCTCTCAAACTGTGTTTTCTACACATGGTTCTTTTTTGGGAACCTGCATGTGCTTCTCTACCTCTGAGGAGCTGAGAAGGCAGAAAAAAGCTGCTGTGCACCAGAAAGTCCATGCTGCTTGCTGGAAAAACAGTGGGTAGCAAAGATATTCTTTCTTGTTTTAAATATGATCAGTGATGAGGTCCTGCTATAAACAACCCCATTGAATAATCCACTTAGGTTTTGTTTTAGATCTACTTTAAAATATTTGAAAATTTGATGCTCACTGGTGTATTTCTACTAAAGTTTTATCTTGGTCCTGACCTTTTTTGCTTTAGTTTTATAATTTTATGTATATTTTAAAAACAGTGTAAAAAAACATTAAGACACTTAACTAAAAATTAGCTAGAATTTGAATTATCCTGGAAGGGATGAACAATATATTTCATTTTACTGCCTATCCACTACCTATCTGCCTGTTCATCATCCTGGACTGTGCTTAGATAAAATTTGGAATTAAACTATAATGCATAAAAGGACCACCTGTATGTTGTGGTTTTAAAATTTTTTTTTAAATATCACAGTGTTCCGGATTATATAGGGAAAAGATATTTATCTGAAGATATTTGAATGTAAAACTAACCTGTTAAACACAAAAATAAAGAAATCAAAAGGTCAGGTTTTCGTTATCATGTGCTTCCACATTTCAGAATTATTAGGCATCATTCTCTCATAACTATCTTTTATTTATACCAAAGAGGAAAGCAAGCTTTCTTGTTCATGCATGATTTATAAGAGAGAAAGAAACTTCCCATCTTTTTCAAATCCCAATCTCTTTACCAATTCTGAATGAACTAATCATTTTGAAGAACTGATTAGATGGATAAGAATTAAGATGTTATTTATTCTTTTTATTTATTTATTTTAGGGGTTTGTGTTCATTTTTTTTTTTTAATTTTGTTTGTTTTTTACTTCTGACGTGCTGCTATCAGCTGTCAGTTCAGTACGTGCTGGTTACAGTGACATCTATCTACTAAGTGCTTTAACTTTCTATATGAGTTTCTCAATAAATGCAAGTATCTCTTAATACTACTTTTAAAATATAATAAAAATAATTTAATAATTTCTAGATTTAGGCTTTAGCATGGATTTGTCGTGATTGGATAAATATTTCTTTTTAAACAGGAAAAATCACAGAATGAGAGAGTATTAGGAGTTGGAAGGGACCTTGAAA
>NW_010189359.1:0-288 GCF_000695765.1 Mesitornis unicolor | reverse complement strand
GGCGTTTGTGGGGATTTTGGGGTATTTGGGGGTATTTGGGGGTATTTAGAGGGTGATTTGGGGGTATTTGGGGTGTTTGGGGCTGTTTTGGGTGGTTCGTGGGGATTTTGGGGTTGTTTGGGGGTATTTTGGGATGTTTTGAGGTATTTAGAGGGTGGTTTTGGGGTATTTTGGGGGTGTTTGGGGCTGGCTTTGGTGGTTTGGGGGTGTTTGGGGGCAGTTTTTGGGTATTTTGAGAGCGTTTGTGGGGATTTTGAGGCATTTTTGGGGGCGTTTGTGGGGGTTTTG
>NW_010189358.1:1821-3333 GCF_000695765.1 Mesitornis unicolor | reverse complement strand
GGGGCTCCGGTGCGGAGCGGGGCTGGGGCCAGCCCGGTCACGGTCCTTGCCCGGTCGCGGTCCCTGCCCCTTTGCAACCCCGCCCCGCTCTGGGCTCGGGTCCTTCCCGGCAAAAGAGCGCCCTAAACTCCCCCTAGAACCGCTCAGTAAATCAGCATCCCCAAACGGCTCCTGCCCGGGCACCGGGACGCTTCGCAGCCTCCAAAGCCCCTCCTGGGAGCTGCCCCTGGGCCCACCGGGGTCCGTGGGAACAGCTGTGTCCCCACCTTGTGAAACTCCCCGCCCCGCTCTGGGCTCGGGTCCTTCCCGGCAAAAGAGCGCCCTAAACTCCCCCTAGAACCGCTCAGTAAATCAGCATCCCCAAACGGCTCCTGCCCGGGCACCGGGACGCTTCGCAGCCTCCAAAGCCCCTCCTGGGAGCTGCCCCTAGGCCCACCGGGGTCCGTGGGAACAGCTGTGTCCCCACCTTGTGAAACTGTCACCCCCGAGACCTCTGAACCCGACAGACCCTGCCTGGGGCGGGGGTCCTGGCCACAGCCCCGTGACCTCAAAACAGCGAGGGGGGTCTCACGCATGAGAGGTTTCCAGGGGTGGGCACGCTTCAGTGGTCCTGCTCTGTGACATGAACTGTGAGTCCCAGGGCTCCCAAACCACGCAGGGCATCAATAACTGCTTTACAAACCCTTCCCCACTCCCACGACCTTACTGCAGCGTGTAGCATCAAACACAGCAGCGTGTGAGCAAACACAGGCGAATGGGGGCACGGTGTGCGTCCGGGGGGTCACCCCAGCGGCTGCATCGGGCTCGGGTTGATCACCTCTGTTTTTGTCAGCAGTTCGGGTGCAGGTCCCATCACCCCATCAGCAGTGGTACATGTGCTGCAGCCCTGGGCTCATACAGCCCCAGAAAGCTTCAAAAAAGAGAAGCCTGGAGTTAATAATTGGAGTTTTGAGCGTGCAGAACATGGAAAGCAGCACAAGGGACTGGCCCCCACTTTGTGAGACACCTTTGACACCTTCCTGAGCCCCTCACATGGTGCCCGGGGGAAGCTGAGCAGAGCAACTGCCCCCTGCCCTGCGCTCGCTGTGCGAGTGCTGTTAAGTAAACACATTGCCTCAACCTCCAGCATTTCCTGGGGTCATTTTTAGAACAAACTTTGGGGTTTTTTCCCTCTTCCATGTCGCGGCAGATTGCCCAAACGCTGTTACTGAAACCATGTGTGTTTGTTTCCGTGCGACTGCTCCGGGCCCGTGTCACCGCCTGGGGACAAGCACTCTCACTGGGCTTTTAAACATGTGCTGGAGCGGGGCCTTGGACGGGGACGAGCTGCCCGGGTTGGCTCACGGTTCCTGCTGGGGCATCGCTTGGGGATGCTGCTGCTGAAGCTCAGGGAGGGTTTGGGGTGCAGGAACTGCTCGGTGTTTGCAGGACAGCGTGGGCTCCCCAGCTGCACCCCGGGATGTCCCCGCTTTCTCTGCAGGCTGCATCTGACCCTGCATCTGGCCCCGCAGC
>NW_010189358.1:1420-1790 GCF_000695765.1 Mesitornis unicolor | reverse complement strand
CGGCGTGGGTGAAACGGATGCTGGGGCTGCGGCACGGCCGAGGCTGCGCAGGGAGCCCTGCTCTCACCACCACCACACACGTGAAGCTTTCCCAGCAGTTTGCACAGGAGGGTCTTTTTTCCCCCCACATTTCCTGCAGGATGCCGTTCCCCCATCTATCACAAAGCACAGCGCTCAGCACCATTGGATAAATGCACCGGCTGCTACCAGCTGAGCACGGCCACGTGTCGCGGCAGCAGCTTCCCTCCCTGCTCCCTCCCCTCCTCGCTTTCCCCACTGGGGACCGTCCCACCCCAGGCCAGAGGCTGCTGCCCAAAACGCATCATTTCGTACTGACATCAGGAGGAAAGCAGCGGTGACCTCCATCCAC
>NW_010189358.1:0-1371 GCF_000695765.1 Mesitornis unicolor | reverse complement strand
TAATCACAAACCGATGCACGTGGGGTGATCCAGCCTGGCCACCCGTTTGCTGTGCACGGCCGAGCGGGGTTTTGGCATTGCCCCGTGCACCCTTTAAGAGCAGGATCACCCCTCAGTACAGCTGGGGCGTTATCCCTGCCCCGTGCACAGGAGCAGACACCAGTTATGGAAATGCAGGCCACAACAACCACCTTATACTTAGAAAAATAATAAAGAACAAGCAAGCAAAGAGAAAATGAAGGGGAAAGCAACTTTCCTGCCTCCGAGCAGGGCTGGCCACTCTGTAGGGTGAGGACTGGGCCATGCCCAGATCGTGCTGAGTGGGCTCAGCGTTCCCACGTGCAGGGAGCAGCGCACAGACACACACCGAGCCTGTCCGCAGATCCCTGCTGCTTTGCAAACACTAAACTGTTCCACGGGGTATTTTTACACCGGGACGTCTCTCGCAGCCCTTGTGACTCCTCCTGCGCTGGTTCGTCGTGGGCACAGTCACACGGCAGCGAGTCACACCAGGAGTCACACCGAAAGTCACAGCCAGTCACACCATGGCTCTGCCTTCATTGTCAGAGCCTTTTTGGTCACCGTGAGCAGCCAAGGGGGTGTGAGGGGGTTCCCAGGGCATGCACACCTCTGCCCTAGGGCTTTGGGGTGTCTCCAACATCCAGGGTCCCTGCAGGAAGAAGCAGGGCCCACAGACACAGAATAATCAGCTTATGGGACGTCTTCCCCACAGTGGCAGCAGCCCAGCACCTCTCACTGGTGTTAACCCCCACAAGACCTGATCCCCGTGTTCTCCAGTGTGGACCCTCAGCACTCACCGCGATCTCTGCTCGGGAGCATCCTGCAGCAGGGAGATCCACGCTGGATTATTTCTGTTCTGTTCGGACTTGCTCTTTTCGGTTTCAGTGCCTGTTCCCTTTTTTCTCACGTTATGACTCAGGGAAGCTCCCAGCAGAGCACTTTGTGGGGAGCAGCAGCTCTCCCCATGGATGGTTCCCCTCACCCAGCAGCACAGAGAGCTGCACTGGACCAGCTCAGGCAATATTTCACACCAAACCCATTTACAGTGGCCCAGACCCATCTCTTTGCAGGCACAGGAGAAAAGGAGCCTCTCCCTACAGCCGTGACTCTCAACTTGTCCCAAAGCAGCCCCAAATCACCTCTGTCGGGGAGGGGAGCGGGCTCATCCCCAGATCCCCACCTCTACCTGACAGAGCCTCCCACAGAGGAGGGATGAGCTCCCATTCCCACAGGGAGCACCGGGAAGCCAAATCATCCCAATGTGGGCCACTCTCCAGAGGCGAAGGTGTCTGTAAATGAGAAGCGGGGTGGTTTTCAAGGCGGTTTTCAACTGCAGCGTTTATTTGACAG
>NW_010189357.1:573-953 GCF_000695765.1 Mesitornis unicolor | reverse complement strand
TATATAATATATAAAATAAATATAAAACTAATACTA
This sequence comes from Mesitornis unicolor, assembly GCF_000695765.1. Taxonomy (NCBI): domain Eukaryota; kingdom Metazoa; phylum Chordata; class Aves; order Mesitornithiformes; family Mesitornithidae; genus Mesitornis; species Mesitornis unicolor. The sequence continues at coordinate 917 of NW_010189357.1, read as the reverse complement.
AAGGATAATAACAATTGGGAAATAATGGAATATATACAAATAGCTACAAATATATAATATGTAAGATGTAAATATATATTTACATGTAATATCTAAAATATTTAATGAACATCTATAATGCTACAGGATAAGAATGTAAATAGGGAAAAATAATGGGCTGCGTACAAATATGTACAAATAGTACATATAATACATATAGAAATTATAAATTTCTATATGAAATAGAAAATAATTTACATCTGTAACTAATACTACAGGATAATAATGTAAATAGGGAAAATAATGGCATCTATACAAATATGTGCACATACATCTATAAAACTCTGGCTGTGGCGGGGGGAGAG
>NW_010189357.1:0-542 GCF_000695765.1 Mesitornis unicolor | reverse complement strand
GGGAGCAGAGCAGGAGGGGAAGGTCTGAGGAGGACGGGTTGAGACCCCCATGGTCCCTCAGCTTTATCCCAGGTACGACGTGTATGTGATGGAGAACCTCACTGGTCAGTTCTGGGTCCTGTAGGGGCAGATACAGCACCCATGGTGAGCCAGCGACCTTGCCGTGTTTCCATCACATCCGAGCGTTATCACTCACAGACGTTCACGCAGGCAAAGAAGAGACTTGAGCTGAGAAGTAAAATCCCCAAATTAGGCCTATTTTAACCCAAACCAGGGCACCCACCCCACCCCCCTCATGCTGTGACTTTTCTCCCCTCGTAGGGTGAGCCACCACCACCGCGTCAACCTGATGACCAGCGAGAACCTCTCCATCTGCTTCTGGCCCACCCTGATGAGACCCGACTTCAGCACCATGGACGCCCTGACAGCCACCCGCACCTACCAGACAATCATCGAACTCTTCATCCAGCAGTGCCCCTTCTTTTTCTACAACCGCCCCATCCTCGAGCCCCCCAACGCGCCCCCAAATTCGCCCTCCTCCT
>NW_010189356.1:0-765 GCF_000695765.1 Mesitornis unicolor | reverse complement strand
CAAAATGCTGCTGGGTGACCCAAAATGTGCTTGATTCACCCCAAAACCCTTCTAGGCACCCCAAAATAGCCTGGATTCACCCCAAAACCCTTCTAGATACCCCAAAACCTGCTTATTTCACCCCAAAATTTGCTGCTTTCACCCCCAAAATTGCTCTAGGTACCCCCAAATCTGCTGGATTCACCCCAAAACCCTTCTAGATACCCCAAAATCTGCTGGTTTCACCCCAAAATGCTGCTAAGTGACCCAAAATCCCACTAGGTACCCCAAAATGTGCTGGTTTCACCCCAAAATCTGCTGGATTCACCCTAAAACCCTTCTAGATACCCCAAAATAGCCTGAATCCACCCCAAAATCCTCCTAGGTACCCCAAAGTCTGCTGCTTTCACCCCAAAAACGCTCCTGGGTACCCCAAAATAGCCTGGATTCACCCCCAAATGCTACTGGGTGTCCCCAGAATAGCTTGGATTCACCCCAAAATCGTGTCGAGTGTCCCCATGTCCCCGTGCTGTGTCCCCAATGTCCCAACCCTGTCCCCATCCCATACTCCCAATGTCCCCATCCCATGTCCCCAATGTCCCCATCCTGTGCACCCCTCATCCCCACTGTCCCTGTCCCCAATGTCCCCATCCCATGTCCTCGTCCCAGGTCCTCCCTGTCCCCACTGTCCCCATCCTGTGCCCCCTTCATCTCTGCCGTCCCAAATGTCCCCATCCCATGTCCCCTATGTCCCGCAATGTCCCCATCCTGTGCCCTCTCATCCCC
>NW_010189355.1:0-11849 GCF_000695765.1 Mesitornis unicolor | reverse complement strand
CCCCCCCCCAATAATTCCCACCTGGGCCTGACACCCTTGATGGGCTCTGACCCCCTATAAGGAATTTGGGGGCTTCCCAAAAGTGGGGTGCCAGGGAGTGAGGGTTCACTGCTTCTCTCCCCTGTGCCCACCCAGCACCCCAAACCTCTGCCTGCACCCACTCAGCACCCTAAAAGCCCCCCCAAAAGGCACCTGAGACCATAAGCAAGGTGGGATGCAGCGGTTTGGGGACAAAGGGGCGGACAAAGGGGCAGACAATGGGGCATAGTGGTTTTTGGGGTACAGCCCGTGGCTGGAGGTGCCAGATTGAGTGCCTACCTCCCTCGTTGTGAGAGTTTGTGGATCAGACCCCCATGCAGCCTAATATATACCTACAGAAATGTATAGATTTACCATATATACCCATGGGTGCTGCAGGGGGGTACAGGGCCAGGGTGGAATTAGGGGGGGCCAGGGCACACCCCCAGCCCCAATTTTTTCTGCCTTGCTTTTCCCTGTAGACATCTCCTCTCCCCTGGGGTGCTTGGACAGGTAATAAACACAGCTCAGGGGGGTAATTAATGCAGCTGGGGGGTAATTAATTAACAATATTAACAACCCTTTGTGGCTTGAAGGAGATGCCACTTTCCTGGGTCGCTGCTGGAGGAGCTTTGCTCTACTGAGGTGGGACCCTACTCAAAAATTCAGGAAAACTCCCCAAAAAAGGAATCCCAAAGAGGCAACGGCCACAGCAGAGCAGGATCCTACACCAGCCGGTGTGGGATCACCCCCAAAAATGGGATTAAATCCCAAATATCCCCCTGAAAGGGGTCAACAGGAGACCCCATGTGCTTTGAGCCACATTTTCAGTTTGTAGTAGGCTCTTCTAATTTAATTCTTGTTTTTTTCTGACAGCAGAAGCAACTGTGGGTTGGACAGGACCTGGAAAAGAGCCACCAGCAACGATGGAGGCCAATTAGTGATGGGATTGGCCAAAAAACAGAGGTTCAAGCAAGCGGACGTGCGTGTGTCTTGAGGTCCAGCTTTGTCTCAGCTGCGAAGGGACACTTCAAATCCTGCCACTCACTTTGACTCAAAAAGCCTCTTTTTTTTTAACCAAATTCCCCATCCCATCAGCTCTGTTCACACAATACCTTTCCACGGGCTCCTGTTGCCTCCCAGGAGTGGGGGTGCAACCCTGGGGAGATCAGGAACCCTTTCCCAACCACCGCTTGGCCACATTTTTTGGGAGGCTGCAGAAATCTCTCAAATCCAAGGGAATCCCGTGCTTTTCCCCTACAAGATGGGGTGTGAACTGAATCTTGTGTCCAAAGCAGTGATGGCTGTTTCATAAAACTGCTTAAATAAAGTAAAACACTGGTGACGTCCCCTGGGAGTGACTGAGGACCAGGACAGGGGGTGCTTTTCAGGAAATTCTGCCCATAACCGATTTTTCTGACACCGTTTCCTCCAGCTCCAGGTGGCAGCTTGGACACGGATAATCCGTTGCCTTCAAAGGGGCCGCTTGGTGCCAGGACCTCCCGGTGCAGCGCAGGGAGGGGATTTGTGGAGATTATGAAGACTGGAAACGTTCCTCCCGGCTACGGAGCGCCCAGGTCTGGACAGACGGACAGGGCAGAGCATCTCCTCTCCATCGCCTGCCGCTGGGATGGCTCCCGGGGTACCCAGAGGAGGTGAGTTTAATCTTTTCCATTTGGTTTTAATCAGCTCATCAGCGACGGGCATTGCCAGCGCGGCCGGCTAAGAGGCTCACAGCTATTATTCCCGCAGGATTTGCCTTTCCGAGCCCCGCCGAGGGAGGCGGCCGCATCTCAAACCTCGCTAGGGGCGCACGTCGTACCAGCCATCGGCTGCAAAACCGCCTCCAACCCCGTTATTCAGCAGCGAACGCTGCTTTGAGTTTATTTGCACAGCCCAGGAACATCCTCAAACATCCACCAAATCCCTCCAACAGCCTTAGGGTCACGATGATCCCGTATGGACCCTATAGGGTGGTACCCAGAGGGTCCTGACCCTCCCAAAAGCTTGGATGGGACTGTAAGGGATGCACAGTCGTGCTCATGTCTGCACATTATGCACATGAACATTTGGGATGTGCCAAAATAGCAAAGCCTGACCCTAAAAACACTCACAGGCAGAGAGGTCCTGTCCCAAAATCTTCTTGTCCCCATTTGATGCCCCAAAACAGTCTCTGGGATCCATAGGCATGGAGGGAGCTGGGTGGTGACAATAAAATAACCCCAGCCTTCCCATGTGAGGGTTCTCCCAGGGGATGCTGGCCCTTCCTTGAGCTCAGGGAAGGGCTGGGGACATGGGAGTCCCCTTGCAGGACAGAGATGAGACCTCCCCCAACATGTCCCTTCCAGAGCAGAGGAGGGGACAGCGTGGTCTGGAAGCTGCTTACCACTGTGGGCCACCAGCCAAGAGTATAAAACAGCATAAAAATCCCCTTTGCAGCTCAAGAAAGCATCGAGTTTGATGTAATTCCAGCATATTTTGGGTTTCTCCAGCTTTCGTGGTGTCCCTACAAACCACAGACATTTTTGGCATTGGCAGGATCCCAGCTGTAATGGGACAGGGCAATTCACAGCCATCACCCCCTCCCCGCTACTGCTGGGTCTCCAACCCCGGGGGGTGTTGATCCCCAGTGCCACCACCCCACATCCTGCCCATCTCCCACCCGTGTCCCCACCAAGGCCACTTGGGCCACCGGGGCCACTTGTCCCCACAGCCGGAGCCCGGGGCTTGCACGGGGTGGCACTATTGCGTTAAAAATCCCAGCTGGCCCATGGGGATGCTGCTGTTTTGGGATGGCTCTCCACTTTTTGGGGATGATTTCTCACTTTTGGGATGATTCCCTGCAGCACCCCTGGCCTCATGGGTTTCCCCGTGGGCTCTCCAAAGCCAGTGATGAAGCCGAGGCAGGCGCTGGGACGAGACCTCACATTTCCCTGGGGTTTTTCCTTTTTTAGGAGCAAGGGAGGGGGTTCTGCCCTGGGGTTTGGGTGGAAAAGCCACGGTGGGACCTGCCTGCCCTGATACGGGACATGGCTCATGCTGAGGAGCTTGCACGGGACTGGCATCACCACTTCTCCTGTACCCTTACATTTTGGTCCCACAAAGGTGTTTCCAGCGCTCAACAACTTTGCAAGCCCCGGTGTTGTCTCCGCTTCAAGCAGGGAAGATCACGAGGTGTCTCAAGGTCCTGCTCTCCTCACCGTGAGCAGCCACCCCCAGGAGCATCCCTCCATCCTTGGGAGCATCCCTGCATCCCTGTGAGCATCCGTCCCTCCCCATGGGCATCCATTCCTCCCAAGGAATGGGATCCTCCCTCCCTGTGAGCATCCCTCCCCACACAGCAAAGCTTCCTCCCTGCACCCAGGCTGCTCCAAGAGCTCTTTTATGAGGCCCCTCATTTCCCCACTGTCCCAGGAGTGGACAGGGAGGAAATACCTTTAGGGATGGTTTGGGACACAGGAGGCAAATGTTTTACGAGCTCTGCTTATGGTGGGAGCAGAGGAGGACGACGATGGGGTCTCCTCTGATGGTGGGAGCCAGGTTGAGCCCAGCCTCAGCCCTGGTATCAGGCACACGAGCTGTGGGATGGTGCAGCTCTTTACCAGCTCCTGAACCATCTCCAATCTGACAAATTTGATTTATGCAAAGCCCCAGAGGCTCTGGGGAGGGGAAGCACTGGTAATTTGATTTACTCCCGCTGGAAGAGGACGACAGAGATGGCCACAGGGCTCCTCTCTTCCAGAATTTGAGCAAAACTACAGAAGTTTCAATCCCACCAGTCCCAGCTTTTCCAGCAGCAGCTGCTCCGTGTCCCCCCGTTATCCCAGTGCCCCTAATCCTGCAGTCTGCAGCACCTCCCATCCCCCCCTGAGCATCCCTGGGGTGCCAGGGTGTCAAAGAGGGGCCCTCCATACCCCATCACAACCCTGGTTGCTGCTGCAGTTCCTGCTGCTGATGCAGAACAACAGATGGATTAAAACCCAGCTTCCCCTTGGATGAGGAAATTTGGGCTTTTGGGGGACCAGGGGTGACCCAGCACCTGTTAACGGCAGCACAGCTCAGCACCTCCTCCTTGCTCATTTCTCACAGCTCCTGAGGCCGCGGTGGCGAGGCCGTCACTCCAATTAGCGTCGTTACCCTTCACCCCGCTCACGGGCTAACGAGGTTTGGCAGGGTTCGGGGTTTTGCTCACAGTTCCAGGCACCCGAAGAGCAGCGTTAACCCCTCCTCTGCCGAGCTGTGCCCTGGGGACTCACACTTGGCTGGGCCGCCACCACCGTCAGGTCCCTCCAGGGAGCACCAGGAGCTTTTGTGGACACCCGGGTGCTTCAAAACTGCAATTAGAGAGAGACTTTCCAAGAGGAGAAAAAGCTTTGACATATAAAGATGGCTTCTTGTTTCCAATGGGGTCCAAATACTTGGTTATTCCCAGATTTTATTGTTTTTCCAAGAGCTGGCCCATCGCTGGCCTCACTCCCTCCGTGCATCGGTGCCACTGTTTCCAGTGGCTTGGCAGTGCCTCATCCTTGGTGTTTGGGGACTCCAAACGCCCCATGCAAGGGAGAACCTGCACAAGGAACTGGTTTCCCCCAAAAAATAAAAAATTAGGAGCAAGGTTAGCTTTTGTAACCCCGCTTTCTGCAGCCAAGCAGCTGTTTCGCCTGTTTTGGCAGGGGCTGAGCCTTATCTGAGGGCAGCGTTTCCACGGAGGAGATCAGAGGGCTCCAAAGGCGTCGCGGGAGCTTGGCAGAGCTTTGTCGGGGCTCGTTGCCTCCGACAGATCCCAGGTGGGATTTGTAGCTGGATTATGTTGCAATTTAGGGCCTTAAGGGATTTTTTCAGTGCGTTCTCCCAAAGGCAGGAACCCTCCGCAGCAGCGCTGGGCCAACAAACACGAGACAAGGATACATCTACGCCAAAGGAGATGGATTAAAAAGCAAGAAGACAAAGGATGTTTTGTAGATCCCAAGGCAAGAGAGTGAGAAATAAAGTCAATATTTGCAGCTCTGAGAGCCAAAAATGAATCCAAACTCCCTTGTTTTTGGCAGGGGTGCAAAGCTGCGAGCAGATTGATGGGCACAGCCCGTGTCTCCCTGGCACAGGGGGAGGACGGGACCCCCACCCCCTCCCCGGCGTCGTGGTGCTGTGCAAATCAATGTGGAATTAAAAACATCCATCGGCTGTCCCTGTGGCCCCTGCCCTGGGAGCTGAGGAGGTGAAACCCTCGTCATTTTTCTGATTAAACCAACGTAACCCCAAAGGACAACAGAGTGACCAAACCCCAAACCCTAAAAAAATGGGAAATCGGGGAGAAAGGTGACATGGGGACAGGGGTAAAATGACATCAGCCTAATCCTGGGAATGAAAAATGCAGAATTAAAGCACCCAAATGTAACCTTTCAGCTTGGTACAGGGTGGCTTAGCTCCCAGGATAGGAGTCCCTGTGGGGTCCTGGCTCTGGTCTCTGCGTGGCTATTGTATATTTTGGATACACGGGTGGATTGACATATAGGTCTGTGTGACGTGTGTTTAGGCCATATTTATGAAATTTTTATAGATTTTAAAATGAATTTTTAATATTTTATATATTTCAGTATGATATTTAATATGGTGTCATGTTATATTAAGCCATGTTTTATTATATTAGATATAATTATCATTATGATAATATAATGTATTATGTTGTATTAGATATAAAAGATATCATAGAAAATATTATAAATATTGGTATAAATTGTATTAAAATGTTATAATTGTTCTATTACAGCAGCTTGGGACGAGGCTGGCAACCACTTGGCACTGCCGATCCATCCCTCTTCAGCTTTCCCATCCTTTCGGGTCTCGTGACGCCTGTTCCAGCCACCCAGGGAAGTTTTTAACCCCAGCAGCGATGCGGGGGCCGTCGCCTGGAAACGCGTCAAAGCTTGCAGGGGGAGCTGCGGCGGCGATGTGATGAGCGGGGGCGTGAAGCCAAGGGGCTCGGTGCAAGGTGAGATTTAATACAACACCAAAGCAAAGCGCTGGGCAAGGAGAAAGCGGCTTTCCCCGTGCCGAGGTGAAACCCTTGAAGATGCTCCCGTGGATTGAGGGGGAGCGGGAGATGCCGGTGGGACGCGGGAATGGGATGCGGGTGTTGGGAACAGGCGGCCACCGTGTGCAGGCACCGAAACCGGAGACTGAATTTCAATCGAAGGCGCTTGGAGGATTATCAAAACCAGTCGGACCGGTAGCAAAGCACGTTTGAAATGGGGATCCCAGCGCACGGTTGTGCCAAAGGGTCGGTGGCTTTGTCCTGCTGCGCTGGCGGGAACACCGAAAGAAAAGGACTTGAAAAAAATATCCTTCTATTTCCACCCGTTTTGGTTCAGTTTTGTGTTATCATAGATTTCTTGGAGATTTTAATTTGTTTAGGATTTGTGCACGGCCAGGTGCTCTTCTCCCTTCAAACTGGGGAAGAAATCGCAATGAGGGCACGAGTTGGAAAGGCTGAGGGGCAAAGCTGGACCCAAACCAGCACACAGGGTGTTCAGGTGCATCAGGAACGCGACAGCGAATAAATACGCTGTATTTTAGGTCTGGGCTGCCCTCTGTCTCCAGCTCGCACCTCTCTGCTACCCCTGCAGTGGCACAGGTCCTTGTGGCAGGACATTTAAGTGTCCCCAAGCAGCTCAGTCAGTCCCCAGCACTGCAGCCACAGCCTTACCTGTTTTTTTCCCCCAGGAAGAGTTTTCCACAGCCGGCTCCACCTCTCCAAGGGGCTCCTTGGGTGCTGCAGATGCCGGATCACCGGGGATGCTGACGTTTTGGGATGAGGATGCTGTGCAGGGGTGCACAGACGGGCGGCTTTCACACCTCCACAGGACCCGCGTCGTAACCAGCAGCTCCTAAAGTTTCATCCCTGAACCGACTGATTTACCTTAACGAGACCCAAAACTGCGCCACAGGTTAAACCGGCACCATCTGTGATTATTCAAAGGAGTCTCTTTATCAGCAGCCGTGCCAGACTCGGAGCGTACGGCTTCCCAAACCAAAATAACCACATGGCTGAGTAGCAGCTAGGCAGCTCCTTCAAAAACCATAAGTCATCCTGTTCTCTGGTTTAAATGAACAATATAAAACCCCCAAAGCCCCCAATATTCCCGCTCCCAAACCTGGCTGCCGTTCATCAGCTCGATCCTCTCTTTGCTCCTGAAATGCCGGTGGTTTGAGCGCTCTCTCGCTCATAAAAGGGTGGAAACAAACCAGAGCCTGAAGTCTGCGGAGAGCTTTGTGTTTGCTGGAAAGGCGCCCGGCGTCCACGAGTACAGATGTGAGGGAAAGATTAAATCTAGGAAGTCTTTCTTCAAATTCAGAGCACCGCTAGCCGGAGTAAAATTTAATATTTAAATCCGAGCTGGGTTTGCAAAGGGGTGGGGGGTGTAGTTACACACACCAGAGAGGGTCTGACAAAGAGACTAAGGGTTTTTCCATCGTTTTATTAAAAACTCTTAAAGGTCTAAAATGAAAATGTACACCCACTACAACATAATCCGCTTGGACACTCACAGTTAAAGTGCTAAAAAAAAAATCAAACGTTACAAAACCCGACACTGGACTACCGTAAACACGACTACAAGAGCTGAGTGCAAGCCACGGCCGGGGCGACGCCATGCGACAGCGCATCCTCACCACCACGAAAGCTTCGTCCGCCCGCGCAGAAACGGGTGAGACCACGACACGGACACGAGCGCGGCAAGGCGAGAGGCGGCAGCGCCGTTACGTGCACCGAGTTCCCCGCAGCCATTCGCGACAGGCAAAAAAAAACCCCATGGAAAACATCCTGCTTTGGGTGAAAAGACATCCCGGGCTGGCTGTGAAAGGAGTACATTGGGTAGGAGCGAAATTTGACATTCAATTCGGTATTTTGCTGGTTGAGGTGAACCTCGGGCGGCTCCCCCTGTCTCTAAAGGTCCAAGCACTAAGAAAAGGGAGAGCACTTGAAAGCGGACGGAGAAATTTACACCTAAATGTGGCTTTTTGCTGCTGCTGGATGTTTATCATGCTTGAAAAAGACGAGCGCTACCGATCCAAGAGGAAAGCAGCTGCGCATGGTCCTGACAAAGCCTTTTCCACACAATGTGGCCGGTTCAGGATACGCATTTGCAAATGAAATGGAGATTTGGTTCCCTGGGAATACTGGGAAGAAGCAGCCGTGGGTTTTATGGGAAGGTTTGGTATTGCGGCCATGCAAGGCAGCGTTTTGGGGCGTCAGGGTGGAGATACCATAACATGCCCTGGGATGAGCTGGAGAAATTAGGCTATGTACAACTTCCCTGCCTGCTTCAAAGGAGACAGGGGCAGGATCTTGGTGGCTGATATCTGCCAGAGAGGGGCACAGCGGTGCCGTCAAATCCTGAGGAGCTGGGGATTTCGGGTACCTCAGCTCAGGCCAAGCCCAAAACAAAGTTTGTGACTGGGTACAGGTTTGAGCTCCAGGGAGGTTCAAAGATGGGCACTGCTCTCAGGAAGCAGGCACCGGTGCTGGAGCTCTCATCGGTTCACATGGGGGATGCCAGAGAGGAAAGCACCCCAAAAACATGCCGAGGTACCCCTGCCTGAGCTGGGTGGGCTGTGTCCAAACGTGGACACGCTTTGGAGCCCTTGAGAGCGACGATTTGGGTGCCTCGGATGGAGAATCTTACACCTGAAACCTGAAACAGGCTGGGAAAGGGCTCTGAAATCTCAGCAAGGAATGCTCTGCAGAAACAGTGGCGCTAACCCAGGTGTGGAGATAAAAGGGAGGGTTTGAGGGGGCATAAAACCCAGCCAGAACCCGAGTTTTCCATTTTAATCCCCTCACTGGAGTGACCGAATCTGTCCCTCACGTGCAGGACGCACGGAGCAGCCTGGCTGTTCCCATCTGGAAACACTACAGAGCCTAAAGCTCCCAAATTAACAGCATTTCAAGCAGGGCAGATTTCAAACCTCCACCCCCATTCCCCTCCCTGGCTCTAAACAAGTCACGGCATCGCCACAGCTTAAAAAAAACCCCAACGTACTGGAAATTGCGCCAAGATCAGTGTAAACACTCCGGCTTATTTACTTCAGTTTCCATGTTTGGGAAATCTCAGCAACCTGGCTCCTTCTGCAGATCCCGATTCCTAAAACTGAAGCAGGAAGCTCTGTAGCAGAAGCTGCATTTGAAAATAAAAAAGGCTTGCAGGGAATCGCAGCTCTGCCAGTTTAAGTTACCCAAGAGACTTTTCATACCCATCTGCTTTGAAAGCGGCGATGCAGCGAAGCTGAACCTTAACCCTGCGGACGTCACCCGGGGCTGTTTGCTGAGCTCTGCCCCGGGGCGGTTGGTGCAGCAACCGCTCCCTGGATTTACCGTCAAGAGTAACTTTAGATTTAAATTTAAAGCGCAGAGCCGGTGCTAAGCTTTGTTATTCCACGCTGGGTTTGCTTCGGGCTTCGCCTTTTGGAGCAAGAAGCCTGGTGGAAGCAAGAAAGAGAATTTACGGGAAATCTATTTGGAAAAGACACGGAGACTCCCAGGGCAACCTTTGATTTCCGAGCTTCGCCGTTGTCTCATCAGCTGTAATTAAAATGAATTCATGAAAGTCTCTCAAGTCGGCGCTGCCGGTTGCTGCCCTGCTCCTGCCCTCGAGGTTGTGCCATCCGAGCGCGTACAAAGGCTTTTCGCCGCGCCTCGAACAGGTCAAAAAGGGAATTGTGTCAGGACAAAGCAAAACTTAAGTGTTCATTTCCCAGCAGTGAGCTGCAGTAATGACTGAGGTAGGTTCAAACGCAATCAGCGCTTCCTCACGTGGAATGAATCCTCCGGGAGATGCTTCAGGAGATCTCCCTCACCATCCGAAACGCGCCTCGACTTCTGCCGGGTGCCAGCGAAGCCTCGCCGTGCCCCAACGCATCGACAGAAAGCCCCAAATGAGAATTCTCTACCGTGAAATCTGCAGTAGGGAATGAAAATAACCCACGGCAGCGGCAGCTTGGCGTCCCTGATTCAACTCCTCCTGCTTTGACCTCAGCCCTTCCCGGGCTTTGTAAACAGGATTTGTTTTGTCTGCAAGGAAAAGGCTGCACCTTCCAGTTTGGGCGACAAATTCAGCTTTTCTCTCGTGATTATCTCTTGAAGAGATGAGGAACAGGCAATCTCAGCTTTTGTCCATGAATCTAAAAAATAAGCGGCTGGATATCGTCTAGATAACTGGTTTGAAAATTGATCTCTTCCTACAGAAACTGTAAACAAGTAGAAAATTTAAATAGGATTTTGTAAAAAAGCGAGGACAATACAAGTTATACAAAAATGACTCTTCCCTGCCTCTCTCTTCCCCCCTCCTCCCGCCCCATCCCAACAACTGAGCCCGAACAGCCCTGCCCAGAGCTGCTGACCGTCGGGGGAGCTTCCTCCTCCAAAAAGCTCATTTTTGCGTTGCATTTCCAGTGTACTCATTCAAAACGCCTCCTATTCCACGCCATCGTCCTTCACACGGCATTTCAAACGCGCGCCCTCCCCCTGCGCTCGACGCAGACGAGCTCTGGTTCGTTATCTCATCCGAGGGGCGCGCGGAGGAATTCCTTCAACACTCAAGAGTTCCCTTATGCCATAGAAGAAACAGAAATCCCGGCGTGACCCCGCCAGCGCGATCTGAAGGGTAACGCGGAGCCTTCCGACGGAGGGGAGGGTTTTTTTTTTTGGGGCCAAAGAGAAGAAATTCAGCACTGGTGTCTGATGAGGAGCAGTTATCGAATAAATAATTACCTACAGCTAGGGTCGAATGAGGCAACCAGCTTTTGGACTCAAGAATTCAAGCTCGCTGACCGCTCTGGCTGCGTCACAAGCACAAGAACGCCGCCTTCGACGCCAAGACGCCAACCACGGCTTCCCGATGAGCAAAACCGGCGCGACAAGAGGCGTGAGAACAGGCTGGGACCGCGCCAGCGCAGCGACCCCTCCTCAGGCGCTGGTGCCGTCCTCCTCGATGACGCGGTTCATGCTGGTGCCGTGCGTGACGTGAGCCAGGGGGTTGCTGCTGAGGTCCCTGACGCTGCTGTGGCGCGACTGCTCGTTCAGGCGGTGGGAGCTGCTGTGGCGCGAGGGGTCCGTCAGCCGCGACGTGCTGCCGTGAGGTAGTCGCTCCTCCACGCCTCTGTAGCTGCAGGGGGTGTACCTGAGCCGTTAAAATAAAGGAGAATTATTATTGTGACTACAGTCGCTCCTCCACGCCTCTGGAGCTGCAGGGGGTGTATCTGATTTATTAAAATAAAGGAGAAATGTTGTGACTACAGTCAGGAAAGAACCTAAGTAAATCTTGGTTTCCACAAACCCGCTGCTTTTGTGGAAAAAGTTGTGCTCTGTTTAGCTCAGACATTGAGCTCACACAGCCCCGGGCTCATTGTTTCAACTCTTGGTTCTTACTGCAGAGCTACAAACAGGACTGATAATTAGGTGAGTAAAAATACTCGATGGGAAATTACGTTGCAAACCTTAACTACAGCTCAAGTTAGAGCGGGGAACTATTTACAGCAACAAAAATCGATTTACACGCAGACGAAAGCAGCCACAAGAATCCTGAACTGGCGCTGGGACAGATCTGGTTTCCCACGCACGCAGGTGAGGTAACACGGGGCACTCCCTTCGCAGGAAAACCAGCGGCCAACACGTTCACGCTGTGTAACTCACAATGATTAGCACAGGCTCTGTAAAATATCACCATATATTTTTCCCCTTTGCATTTCAGACACCACCAGGGAGAGGAGATGCAGTCAAAGACACCTGATATCAGCAGAACTTTCTGTTTCACAGAATCACAGAATGTCAGGAGTTG
>NW_010189354.1:0-4884 GCF_000695765.1 Mesitornis unicolor | reverse complement strand
CAACTCCCAATACTCTGTGATTCTGTGATTCCTGCCCCATCAACCCACTGCCCCCAGTCTGTTCATGGCGCTCGGGTCTACCTTTGACACCAAACTCATGCTAGTAAGCTATAAAGAGGACAAGAGACCATCCCCAACCTAGCTGAGTCACCTTAGATGTTAAATATGAGCAGAGTATGCATGAGGAGCCACCCAGGAACATGCCCGCCACCCTCACTGTAAAGCACAGGCTGGCATTAATAGGAGGCGATGATACCGCTCCCTCTTGTAGGCTCCTAAACAGCTCCTCAGAGGAGCCAGTTCACTGTGTTTATTTAAACATTTTTGGCATCAGTGACATGAAAAGCAGCCCAGCGTGCCCGGTGGTGACTGATGGGCTGCACAGCAGCGCTTCGGGGCCACGCCGAAGCTCAGCACCTCCAGGAACTCAAGAAAGACCAAACAATCTCGTTCGTAAGAACAGTCGTGCCCGTGGACCGACGCAAAAACAGCAGACCTGTCAGTCAAAGAGACGCCTGGAAACACGGCAACGGCTCAACAGCGACAATCTCCACCTCAAGAAAATACGTGCAACGCTCACAACGGTTTTCAACGCGTGGGACCAGCGCTCGCTGTCACTCACCAGCTTAAAAAAAACAACCCTGCACCCAGGAGCGGCCGTGCTCATGAGCAAAGATGATGTGAAAAACATCTACTTCCACAGCTAGTGAAAGAGCAGAATGGCATTGCCGTGGAGCCCCTTCCACCCTACCAAGCTGCCTGGCTTTTGGAAATGCTGCTTATGCCCTGCCTGCCATGACATCCTTGGGGAAACGGGTGTGATACTGCAACAGCGTTAGCAGAAAATCACCCTCCACAGTGAACCAGCCACGCCGGGGAAACCAGTGGAGAGGCCAGGTTTGCATCTTTATGGTAGGCAGAAATGCACACTGAGTGTTCCCCAAACCGCTATAAACTGCAGGGACGCGCCACGGCACCGAATACCTGTTTGCACCCGATGGAGAACGCGATGGGAAGCATGAAAGATGTGCTCAATTCGAACAGCAGAGAGAGGAAGCAGCTTTATTCAGGCGTGCTGGAAGAGAGACAACAGAAAGAGTCCCTGCCATGACCACAGGCGACGCAAGAAAGAGCCAAAGGCTTCTCCAAACTTGAGGTAAACCAACCCTTCCAAACTCTTCCTCGCCTTTCCGAGCAGAAGAGGAACCCATCGGTGCCCCCGGCGCAGCAGTCGCCTTCGGTGCCACCCGGGCTGGTTCCAGCAGGGAGAAGAGCCCGACCTGCGCGGAGGCTTGCAAATCTGTGTATTTGTTTTGGAAATAAAGGCATTAATATTTGATGCCAAACGTTTTGAATATTGATGAGCGTGTTCGCAGGAAGAGGTTTTGGAGTTACTTAAGCACCCAGAACGGAGCCATCTAAATTCAGTGGCCTAACGGCTGCTGTCAGAGCTATCAAAAGGCTGTAAAACACCGCTTGCTAAAGGGAAGACGCGTTGCAGCTGACACCGCCTGCCCATCACGGGAGAGAAAGACGAATTGAAGCCCAGGGGGATATTTAACACAGCAAATATTTTGACTTGATCCGTCAAGCAAGCCATCTTGCACTCCTTTTACCTCCTGTTTCGCTCGCACAAGGTTTCTTGAGCTTGAAACGTCGCCGATCCGTTCTCTCCCTCCTCGCTTAAACCCAGCCTCAGCTCCCTCCTGACCCTCCAAACGCCTTCCAGCACACCAACTAATACTTAGTAAGCAAGGGCACGTGTCTGGCTTTTCCAGAGCGCTGCAAAAGGCCAAGGAAAAGCCTATTTTAATACTAAAGGCGAAGGTTTCCCATCGCTTCCTCCGATGGCAACACCTCCACGTGGTGCTGGCCCTCCAGAGCAGCGCCAGCCCAGCCCACAGCCTGGTTTTCCATCGCACGGCTCTGGTTTATTTCCAGCAGAGTCGCGTGGAAATGGCCATCGACTGCTCGACCCTCGTGAAAAGAGCCCGTTTTAGGAAGAAATGGGGGAGCTTGGTTGTTTTTTAAACTGACTTCTACGGAGGCACTTATTGCCTGTTAACTGCTGTGGTACCCATGCACGAAAACAAGCCAATACCCAGCAAATGCAAACGCACCGCCAAGGAGCGTCTGAGCTGCGCTAGCGTTTTTTCCCCAAACTTGAGCTGTTTTCTCTGATCTGGAGGGGTGCTTCCTTCAGTCCTTCAGTGTCTTACTTCAAGCTCCACCGCCTGTCAAAGAGACCGATGCGAAATGCACGGCAGGGTGAAGAGGATCAAGACTGGACTTGCCCTCCCGAGCCAAGCAAAGGCTTTGGGGGAAGCACTTGCAGCCCATGTGGGAAGTGCCACTGCTCAGCGCTGGAAACTTCCCTTCTCGGTCACCTCAAGACCTTCAGTTGGTAGTGAGCCTACCTGGGGACCTGGGACATTGTGGGGTGTTCAGTAAAGCAGCTTCTCTGTCATGGAAAGCAAAGGTCCAAGGACATCAACCCTCTTCCCCTCTCCTGTCCTTCGGCCTGGGTTCACGCATCCAGGCGTCAAAAAAGGTCTTCTAAGAGCATCACGGCTGAGCAGCAGACAGAGCAAAATCTGTGTGAGTTGAGCATAAATCAGGCACAGACAAACACCATCAGAAGTGGCAATAAAGCCTCTCTTCAGGATACCAGGAAAAGCAGCCACTTAAGGCACTGTGCCCCAAGCTACGCTGCTAAACGCAGCATCCTCCCTGCTCCACCATCCAACCCCTTCCCATCAGGCTGTGCCGTAAGAGGACCTTGTGCCTTGTGCTCAGGGGGTCTCACTGGAGGAGCAGAGCAGGAGCCGGGCAGCGGAAAAGTTTTCAGTCCAAATGAACCTGCAGCCAGTTTACATTCCTCTGATCCTACACTCACAGCTTTCCAGCTCCTTTCAGGCAACAGAGGCTCCGTTTGCCCAGGAAGAGTGGAGCAACCCTTCACTGGCATCATCCTCCTCCACCGCATCATCCTCCTCCATCAGCATCATCCCCCTCCATCAGCATCCTCCTTCTCCATCAGCATCCTCCTCCTCCATCAGCATCATCCTCCTCCATCAGCATCATCCTCCTCCATCAGCATCATCCCCATCAGCATCCTCCTCCTCCATCAGCATCATCCCCCTCCACCAGCATCATCCCCCTCCACCAGCATCATCCTCCTCCATCAGCATCCTCCTCCTCCATCAGCATCCTCCTCCTCCACCAGCATCATCCTCCTACATCAGCATCCTCCTCCTTTATCAGCACCCCCATGCCCGAGAGCCAGAGCTGGGCACAGCACCCCTCAGTGAGACCTGAGCAGCACCTCGCACAAGGGTCACGTCTTGTTCGAGGCACCCGAAAATACCTCACCCGCTGCCATCCTGCCCTGCATTTGCCAGCAGAGCCTCGGCGCCTGGCAGCTCCCTTCCCTTCACCCAACAGCACCGGCTTCACCGCGCCTCACCCGGCCGAAACTCAACGTTTATACAGCGTCCAATGTCACAACGTGGTGAAGATGCTCCTTCCATGGGACATTTTCTACTCTTTGAAGCAATTATTACGAACCTAAATACAAGGCCCTGAAATCCTGCACGCCACCTGTAAGGTACTCAGACTATTCCCCCCCCCGTGACGCAAAGCAAGTTGTGAAAAGTTACCCAAAAAAGCCACACTGCTGCGGTTTTCATTGGCTGCCGCGGGGATTTAGCTTGCTTAATTCAGAGCAAATAATTGAGAGAAATTCCCTTTCCTTTCCCTCGTCGCTCGGGATTTCTGGAGCAGCACTTCTTGCAACCGCACACTCGCTGCTCGTTCAGGATGAGCCGTGCTTTGCCGAACCTTTTCCAACGTCTGGTCCATCTTCCGTGCCCGCTCCTGCCCCCCAGAAAGACGACTTTCTTCCCCAGGCCTGTTTTTGCCTTCATTTCCACTTTGTTGCCTTGAATTAAAAATCCCTCAGCGCTATCCCAGCTCCCCGCACCCCCTCCTACGCTCAGTTTTTAAACGCTGGCACAGCTCAGCATCTTCCCCATCCCACCGCTGCTCCACAGCAGCCTTCGCCGCCACCTCTTTAATTGCATTAATTAATTGGAAGGGAGGGCAGCTCCCCAGCAGCAGCTCCCCAGGAGGAGCAGGAGCGTCAGCTCAGCCTGCGAGGGCCGTGCGGGTATTTAATTTTCAAACGTTCCGAGCAGCCTGCGAACAAGTTATCGCCGGCAGAGTTTGAAGCAGAGGGGTTGGTGGCTCTCAGCAAGGGGAACTGCAAACACATGTAAAGGAAAACGGGCACGATTTCACTCTGGGGTGTTTTTTCACGCTCAAGCCAGCAGAGATTTCACTAAGAGAAACCCACCGGCAGCTCAGCCACCCCGCAGGATCCCCAGATCCCTTCTGGACGGACGTGCAGCCGCAAGCAGCGACTGCAGCTGGCTGGGAACGAGAGGCAAGCAGCTCCAGGCGAGAGCACAGCCTCCCGCTCGCATTTTCCCCGTTTGAAATAACACCCCGACCGGCGGCAGAAGCAGAGCTCAGCACCGCACGGGCAAGGCAGAGAGCCCGAAACGCTGCCGCCTCGGCCACGCACCCGGAGCCAAACTGCCCGCATCCCTCCGTGCAACTTTCCACTCCTCACATCGATTTTCCCAGACAGGAGGATATTTTAGAATCAGCTTGGTTTTTGGGTTTTTTTGGGTTTTTTGTTTGTTTTTTTTTTAAAAGGATGATTTCCAATCCCAGGGCCGCTCCCGAAGCGTCTCCCTCCCAGCCGGCCCTTCCTTCCTCACGGAGGGAGGGCGTCTCAGCGCGGCTCCCCACAAAAGAGGGTTTTGCACCGATGGCTCCTGGCAGGGCTGCACGTCCCTCCCGTTACGTAACGGCCTCTCC
>NW_010189353.1:0-4299 GCF_000695765.1 Mesitornis unicolor | reverse complement strand
CAGGGCTTTAAGCAACCTGGTCTAGTGAGAGGTGTCGCTGGCCATGACAGGGGAGTTGGACTGGATGATCTTTAAGGTCCCTTCCAGCCTAAACCATTCTATGATTCTATGATTCTGTGACATTTTAACTAAGCAAAACAAAGAGTACAAAGCAAGGGAATCAAGATTAAAAATGTACCTTAATTACATATCTTACTCAAAAGTGTATTGGTAAAATCATTCTAAAACAACGTGATTTCATGAATAACTTGTATGAATGTCAAATGTTTGCTGGAAATTACAACCCATTATATTAGTGTAGTGCTGCATAAGTCTTCCAAGAGTAGAAGCCTTTCCACAGAGACCAGTTGACTATTTGCAGTCCTGGGTAAAAGCACTTGGTGTCTGCAACAAAAACTTACTCGG
The DNA here is from genome assembly GCF_000695765.1 of Mesitornis unicolor. Taxonomy (NCBI): domain Eukaryota; kingdom Metazoa; phylum Chordata; class Aves; order Mesitornithiformes; family Mesitornithidae; genus Mesitornis; species Mesitornis unicolor. The sequence continues at coordinate 3,894 of NW_010189353.1, read as the reverse complement.
TAGGGACCATATCAGTATTTTCATTAGTGTTTTTAACTGGGAGAACACACAAAGACGATAGAAACACAAGAAATATTTAAGACTAATTTAACTTGAAAAAATAAACTAGAACATATGGATACAATAGCCTGAAACATTCTTAGGTAATCTTTGCCAAAATACCATTAATTTCTTTTTTTTCTTTCTGCAACTTTCATCCTGAAGGTAAAGTATTTCACTGATCTTTTTTACTTTTTTTCAGGTCCATTCTGCTCCAGGTCACAGGCTAAGGACTCCAGGCAGTAATCTCAATGAGTACTACGAAGGAAAAAAACCTAAAAATTAGATTCAAGTTTTTAAGGTAAAGAGGGTAGGGAAAAGTAATTTGAAACTCATGTTCGTAGCATGGAGATGAGCATCAGATGAACACTGTGGAAAAACACTGGATATGCAAGTCTTATGTGACACCAAAACTATCAATTCAGACAGCACTTTTAAAATTTCCTGCAGTTGAAAACACATGGTGAAATTAGAGAAAGTTTGTAGGCAGCCTATTCTGGAGTGTAGTTCAAGTCCAGTGGGCAACTGAGCACCATGAGGTCATTTCGTAGGCCTAGACAAAATAAGGACTGGAAGAGTTTTTTGCTCACTACTTATGATCACAGTCAAAAGACAGACTCATCTTGGGGAGAATAAAAAAAAAGTAATTTTGTTACCAGTAACATAAGAGTGGAAGAGATATGCAACCATATCTTAAAGTCAAAGGCCTTCCCCCACCTCTCCCTTCTTTGCAGGTTCTTCTTTGTTCCCATTTTCTTTACCTATCTCACTTGCCCAGCAGGGCAGGGGGATAGGAATAGAGGTTGCAGTCAGTTCATCCTATGCAGTCTCTGCCACTCCTTCCTCTTCAGGGGTAGGGAGTGCTCCTCCCACTCTTCCTTTGCTTCCGAGTGGCACACTTCCCAGAGGAGAAAAGTCCACCACAAGATTCTAATCTGGGTCTGCCCATGGCTGCAGTTCCCTCATGCATGAACTGCTTCAGCACACACTGCCCATGGTGTCACGGTCTCTTCAGGAGCAGACACTTTGTCACATGAATATGCCCCACTGATGAGCTTCCACGGGCTGCAGGCAGGGCAACCTGTGCTCTTGCCATGGGCTGCAGGGGAACTCTGGTTCTGTGCACCTCTTCTCCCCCTCTCTCCTTTCTTCCTTCACTGACCTTGGTGTTTGTACATTTGTTCTTCTCACATACCACTCTTCTCTCTGCTGTAGGTCTCTTCTGATGGTTCTGAAGAGTTCCTTGCTCTTTCTTTCAGGCTGGAGCTGCAGTGGGGCTTGAGCTTAAGTTGGGGACAGGCCGGCCCAACCTGGCCGGGTCAGGGCCACACTGCCCACACCCAGGGCCATGCTAGTCAGGGTGGACCATGTGCTGTGCCCTTCTTAAATATATGAATTTGCAGAGGTGTTTATTGGTTTGGCCCTGGTCAGAGGTGGGTCCAACATTGAAGCTGTGAGAGCTTCTAGTAGCTTCTTACAGGACTATCTCCATAGCCCTCCTCCACCACCAAAGAAAAAAACCAAAACCCCTCCCAGAAAACCCAACCTGTACCAGCTACCAATTTCCTAAGCACATGCAAAGGCATAACTAGACAGCTGGTATTTTCTGGGACCATTCCCAATACAGTCTGCATCCAGCCTCACCATTCTTGATACTAAAATAGTTGACCCCTATAAACATAAACCAGTCCCATGCCTGTTGGCCTAGGTTCCTAGACGTATTTACAGTCTAGTTGTAGGGCTTCTGTAGAAAACTTTGAAGCAACCAGAAAGTTACCTGTCCTTTGGAAAGGAAGGACCTGCTGAAAGAAGCAACAGTACTTTGATAGAACAAAAGGAAAGGAATGTATTTTGCCTCTTGTATTGGGTTTTCTATGAGGGATTTTGGGTATTTTTTTGGTAGTGGGGGAGGGCTATGGAGCTAGCCCTGTAAAAAGCTTCTAGAAGCTCCCCTAGCTTCAATGTCTGACCCACCTCTGAACAAACTAATCAGCACCTCTGCAAATTTATGTATTTAAGAATGGTGCAGAGCTCAGCCCACCCTCTCTTGTCCCAGCCCTGGTCCTGTCCGGGCTGGACAGGTCCCAACTTAAACTCAAGCCCCGCTGCAGCTCCAGCCCGAGAAAAGGAGCCAGGAATTCTTCAAGAACCAACAGAAGAGACCTACAGCAAAGAAAGGAGTGGGATGTGAGGAGAACAACTATGCAAACACCAAGGTCAGTGAAGGAAGAAAGGAAAGAGGGGGGGAGGAGGTGCACAGAGCCAAGATTTCCCCAGCAACCAGTAGTGAGAGTGCGTGTCACCTCGCCTGCAAGCCTGTGAAGGTTCACTGGTGAGGCAGAGACCCACATGAGAAGATGACTGCTCCTGAAAAGGCCGTGACTCTGTGGGCAGAGTGTGCTGAAGCAGTTTGTGAGTAAGGGAACTGCAGCCATGAGCAGACTCACATTGGAGCTTTGTGGAGGACTTTTCTCCCATGGGAAAGGTGCCACCTGGAAGCAGGAGGAGAGTGGGAGGAGTCCTTCCTACACCTGAAAAGGAAGGTGTCTGACTTCAAGATGATGGAATCATAGAATCATAGAGTATATTGGATTGGAAGGGGCCTTTAAAGATCATCTAGTCCAACCCCTCTGCGGTAAGCAAGGACATTGTTACTAGATCAGTTTGCTCATCAAGCCTGACCTTGAATATCTCCAGAAATCTAGTTGTATCTCTCACTGTTCTACTCCGATGTTACTGGTACAAAATTATATTTTTTTCTCACTGAGATGAGTCTGTCTTTTGCCTGTGATCGTAAGTGGTGAGCAAAAAACCCTCCCAGTCCTTTTCTTTGTCTAGGCCCTTTTGTGGGCATTGTGATGCTCAGTTGCCCACTGAGCTTAAACCATGACACCTCTATTAACTTTCTGCCAACGTTTCCATGTCTGCAGGGCTGGACTCCATGGCAGCCAAATGGAAAGCATGGCAGAGTCAAAAGAGAAGAGATAGAAGGAGAGCAGACCCTGGACACAGGCTGTCCTGCACAGCAATGCGGCACGGGCAAGGCTCTGCAGTGCTGACATTCCCATGGAAGAGGAAGGATTTGGGTATGCTGAAAAGATATTCTTCTTGAGATGAAGACCAGGCAGCTGCCTCAGTCTCTGTCACCCTTTAAGACATAGCTTCTGCTCCGCATGTTCTGTGACTGTGAGATCAGGATCAAGAAATCACCTCTTAGCAAGGCCGCACAGGTCCAGTGGGAATGTGAAGGCATCTCAAGACGGCTAGTCTGTATACCATTAGGACACCACATCCTGCACCCCCTGCCCATGTGCTTTTCTTGGTGCCATTCTTCTCATGAAACAGAAAATTTACTTCAACTGAAATAAGTGTGTGGATGAGGAGATCATAGTGGAAGTAATACATGTTGAGATATACCATGCTAAACAACTTTAGGCTCTGTGTAAAGGTGTAAGGTTTTTCATAGTGTATCTTGCAGGTGTCTCATTTTGAAGCTGAGGATGTATGGGTTGAACAAATGGGTTGTTATGACATTTAAAAGTTGTCTGGACTGTTTAAGGTGTAGCAATCAGCAGCTAATTAGTAGCTGGCTGGCAGCTGTTAATGAGAACTGTATCCCTGTGGTTCCAAATGAGGCCCTTAACTTCCAAAATCTTCATCAATACCTTGCGTGATGACACAGTATGCACCTTTGGCAAAGTTGTAAGTAACACCAATGTAAGGGGAGTGTCTGAACATCACAAATGTCAGAGTTTTGATCCAGTGGGATCTTGAAAAACCTGAGGGTGAGGCCAACAGAAACCTGAAGCTCAGTAAGAAGTGCAGAGTTCTCCACGTGGGGCAGAATAATGCCAT
>NW_010189352.1:0-778 GCF_000695765.1 Mesitornis unicolor | reverse complement strand
GGTCATCTTTTCTCAGCGTTTCTTCACACGATAGGTCTTCCAGTCCCCAGATCGTACACTGATAATTCTCGTAGTCCTACTCTGGACACTGTGCAATCTGTCTGCACGTTTTCTGTTTAGCGGGGACCAAAACTGAACACAGTACTCTGGGAGTGGTCTGACCAGTGCCGACTAGAGAGGGATAATGACTTCTTTGTCTGTGCTGGTGATGCCCTTTTTAATGCAACCCAGCATCCTGTTGGCTTTCTTCACAGCTGTATTCGATCCCTTCCTGCCTTGCTGCCAGCTCAAAATCCCTCCCTGATGACTGGCTCAAAGTCCAGTTGGACGCACGTCTCCTGTGGTGTTGCCCAGGACGTCAGACCTCAGCAATGACATGGGTAGTGGGAAGTCCTTCTCCCTCAGCTGTTTTATAGATGATGGCAAATCTGGAGGAGTGGCTGAGGCAGCGGCTGGTTGTGGCCGCGGCTGATTGTGCCACCATTCCGAGGCAGCAGGAGAAACTGGAGAAAGGGCACAGAGAGGCATCTCCTAAAGTCGAAGAGGGTGCAATGCCAAGTCCTGAATGTGGGAAGGAATACCGCTAGGCACTAGAATATGCTAGGGGCCAGCAGCCTTGAAAGCAGCCTTGCTGAGAAAAACGTTATGGTGCTGTAGGAGAAGAAGCTGACAATGAGTCAGCAATGCACACTCTTTGCAAATGAGGCTAACAGTGCTTAGGATGGTGTTGGGAATATTTCCAATAGGCTGGGGGAGGAGATCTTGCTTTCTTTTCAGT
>NW_010189351.1:2490-38072 GCF_000695765.1 Mesitornis unicolor | reverse complement strand
CTTGTGGGTATGCGTTTTTCCCGATATGGGAGGTGAGCTGGGGCGGGGGACAGGGGAAGAAGAGCAAGGAGGCTGCCCCGGGCTGCGATGTGCCCGCCTCGCAGGGCCGAGAAGGCATTTCTAAGGGTTCGCAGCACTTGACCTAAAAATGGAGGAAAAAAAAAATCCTCGCCAGTGGCACGCGAAGAAAAACTTTGCCAACGTAGGCGAAGAGTGCTCTCTTTGAGTGTTGTGGAGTCTGCTGACAGTCCGGGTACTGGCGTGAGATGTCATGCCGTCTCCACAGGATGCTAACTTCCAGGCTGGCTTTCCAGCTTCGTGCGCTGTCGTGACTCTGGCTGGCAGCTCTGCAAGGGAGCCATGGAACACCCAGGGCGTAGATCTGAAGCATTTCTCTTGGGATCCCCTGTAGCCAGGTTTGCTTCTGCAGGAAGGTGGAGGTACCTTGCCACACTTGCTTTCCTCAAGAGGAGGAAATAGACTGTGTGGTTTTGGAGGCAGAGCCACATTCGCTGTAGCGTTGCATTGCACTACAGCGTTAGAGCACCTCACAGTGATGCATTGCTTCTCTGGCGTTCAGGTGGCTGCTGTTTAATGTGGGGCACAGAGCAGGAGTCCAGCAACCTGCCTGCACTAGGGAAGATACAACTCTGTGCTCAGAAAGGTCAGTCTTGTGGCAGTTGTTAGGTGACTCCCCCAGGAAAGCTGCTGCTTCTGAGGGCAAGCATACTGGCAGATGGAGACTATGCTAGAAGAACAAGGTTGTCTGTTTTCTTCACTTTGGCTGACCCACACCCTGATAGTTGGAGCATGTGAGGCTCTATGCAGTTTTCTTGAGCCCTGATTCTTTGACCCTGTTCTGATGCCTTTCCACAAAGCAGGTTTTTGCTAGCATGCTAACATGCAGATTTTTTTTTTTAAAGCTGTAAGAACCATAAGGGATCATAATAGTCTTGATTTCCGCCCCCCCCCCTTTATGTCAGAAGCTGCTGCAATGGGATATCAGCTTGTGGAAGCATTGTAACTTCTGTCTTTTTCTTCCTTTCTGTGAAACAAGCTGCTTGAAAGAGTTGTAGCTTGGTTTGAGTGTTTGTTTTTAAAACATGATGCAGAAATAAATGTCTGTGCAGTAGCAAATTCCTTGTCTCAGACAATCGTGGTCTTACTTTGTTTTGGGTTTAATATTCTACTGAAACCTGTATTTACAGTGTAAAAATTACACACTATGAATGAGCTTATCTACATTATTGATAACCTACATATAATATGATGTCTCATATTTTAGTGAAATTTATACTCTACACCTATTTCCACTTGGATGGTGACAAATCAGTGGAGTGTTACTTGTATCTAGGCTCCAGTCCCTTGTTTTGTGTTGTCTCAACAGTGGGTATGTTGTTGCTTTCCTTTTAATAAAAGCTTCGTTTCAACATGTTTCATCTTACTGCTGCTCTTTTTTTTTAACCTGCAGTGTCTTGTAACGCCTGGTTTTGCTCATAAGAGGAAAATTTTCCACATTGTGTGGAGCTGTCAGACTTTCCAAATGAAGACCTTGTTCCTCTATTCTTACAGCTGGAATAAGTGTCACATGGAGTCATCACCTGTATTTTCATCTGTACTTTTTTTGCTGAAAGTGATATAACATAAAGGGGGTTTAATTGTAGATGTGATGGTGAGTTACAGGAGCTTGTGATACTTGGATTACTGATTCTACACAGCTCTGAAAATAATTGGTCTCATTTCCAACTGATTTTTATGCATCCACTGTCAAAACAAATGCGAGCATGCTTGTTTAGCAGCCTTGTAGATTGCAAATACTAATACAGATTCCTCCTTCAAGGAGCAACATACATGGGATCTGATTGACCTGTGTTAATGCTGAGATCTTTCTGATCACTTATCTAAAAACTCTACTGATTTGGAGATGGAGGGTATCTTTGAAAAACTTGGTATTTCTCAAAGCTAGTTGATATCCACGCCTCCGTGTATGGTGTTATCTACTCACACAGCTACCATGGAACAAACAAGTGACCCAGGGCAGCACTTGTTTGAGGGGGATAATGGAATCTGGACTAACTGTGGTAGTTGGGATGGAAGAAGATCAGGGGCTGCTAGAGGAGTCCCTGGGTGAGGTCAAAGCATGAGCAGCAGTCGTTGGTTAAGCGGCTTCCTTTCAGCTTCAGTGTGAAGACTGACTTGTCTAGTTGTAACTCATGATGTACTTTCTTCCTAGAAAAGTTGGATCTGATCAAAATACTTCAGATTTGCATGTTACAGTAACTGCTAACACTTGTCTCTTTTGGCATGTTGCATGTAACAGAATTGCTCAAAGATGAGACAGGGTGTTAGTGTGTATAAACAATGTGAAAAACACAACTGGAACTAGGCTAGGATGTTAAGAGACTGAAAAGCTACTTTATTCTGTCTCCGATAAAGACAGAAGCAGACCTAAAATGCTTGGCACTGGGTCACTTCAACTGCCAGGCCTTAGGCTGTGCAGGAGATATGCACAGGCTTTTTTTTAGGATTCATAATGGCTTGTGAAGAAAGCTTTTCAGAATAATAGAGGCATAGAAAATAGATGGTTAGTAGTGTTCCAGTTCATTTTTCTGTGGGAAACAAGAGCTTTCCTTATAGTACACACTGTTTCTCTTGCTGCTCTGTCAAGCCTGGTCCAGGTCAATCAGTGTTTTGGCTGCCATTAAGAAGGTGCATTGATGTGCTGGATCCAGTGTGCAGTGGAGAACACACTCATGTCACTGAAATTGGTATGTTTCTGTCTTGGACTGTCTGTAATTGTGTGCCTTGGGGCAGCTGGCAGAGAGGTGTCTCTGCTTATTCTGCTTCTTGAGCTGCTACGAGCTATCCCAGTGGCACTAACTTGTTTAAGGTGTAAGCTGTGTCTTGCAGTAAGGGAGGGACGGGACACTTGCATAGCTCTGCCAGCAAATCTCTAGTATCCACCTGGCTTTATGGTTTGCCATATCCTGTCATTGAAATACCATTGCACCCAACCTTCAATATATGACAGTCCCTGAAGTGTTTATGTACTGTCTAAAGCGATTTGCAGTGCGACACATCTGAGCAGACAGTATACAAACCATATCATTTTGGTATCTAAAAGCTCTCCTGGTATGTTAAGTACTCAAATTTTGTTTGACTGTTCTGAGTTGTTTCCTCCTACTCTAACAAGAATGCCTTTTCAACCTCAGCAATACATCATTCTAAATTGATTGTCTGACCTCATTTTTTTTTTTGAGGGCTAATTTGATGGCATGATTGTAATTTACAAGTTAAGTAGGCTTTTGTTTTCAAGAACATGAAAACCCCTGTAATGTATCTACGTTTGATGTGGCGTTGAGCTTTGATCACATTTAATTGGAAGGGCCTGTTGGTAACTCTTCTGCTGGTGCAGAACATCTTCAGGAGAGGAGAACTGGGAGTGTAAGAGTGTGTACTGGGATCTGTAGGCAGCCAGGCAGTTGTCATGCTTCTCGGTTTGGTCTCACTCATTAAAACTTTGCAAATGAATAGCATTAACGTGTGTGACTTCTGCTTTTAAAAGCTGTGAGATGAAAAATTGCACTTCACAAGCTGTTTTCTAGCTGCTTCTCGATGACTCAACTGGATGCTGTCCCATGGAAATTGAGCATTTAGAGTGAGTGCAGTAGGTGAAGCTGGAGTGGAAGCTGCAACATGTTGTGCCGTGCTTCTTACAGGGGAAAAAAAAATAAATCTGCAGTTACATAGGAGTAACAGTGTCTTGCATTATGCAGTCCCTTCTTAGCATATTTGTTAAACTTCCTTGGGTCTGAATTTGTGGTTCAATACCAATTCATGTCGGTGGTATGGTGCTACATAGTGACAAGTTATAGCTTCATCTTTCTGTTGTGTTTGCATGCTGACACAAATAGTGGTCTACAAGCATACAGATGAGGAGATGTTCGTGTTTTACATACTGGTTTTCTGGGGAATTCAGCTGAGCTGCTCTCAGTGGATCTCAGTTTTGCAGGCAGCTAAACAGAGCAGCCAGTGTCAAGGAGAGCAGCAGTCTGAAAAGCTGGTTCTGGGTGTGCAGGGATGTCCCTGCCAGGGGTGACAACGCAGGAACAGTGTCCTGTGGTTCCATGGCACTCAGCAAGGAGGCCTGAGCTTGCAGTAAGTGGGAACTGGTGTTCAGGGTGAACTGCTTCATGTCATCAGTGAAGGACACACACGCTGTGTGTGTGTACATATGTATATGGGCCCTTACTGCAGAATGCCTGCAGCATTGTAGGTCCAAAGCCTGCCTTGTTCCTTAATCGTTTTACCCTTAATCGCGACTTGATTTTTGGTCACTACTTAAGTGTAGAGTTTAGTTGGCTTGAGAAATTACCATTTCAGGTGAATGGTGGTTTGAAATGTTGTCAGGAAAGAAGTTCCTTAATCTTCTGTGAGAAAGCTGAGCCTTTCTCTAGCCCTGGTCAGGCATAGCAGTGGCATAAGAAGGGTTGTATGGTTGCTGTACTACTGCTGTGCATATACTTTGGATTTCTCAGTGTGTTCCCTAGAGCTCTTTGTTCTTCAGCTTCCTGACAACTGTTGTAGACGTCTGGGTAATACCTACTAAAGTGGTGTGTTCACGGATGCTTGAATAAATTTGGCATTTCTACTTGTCTGGACTTGCTAATGCGCTTTTGGCATATTTGGCTCTGTAGATGGCTTCAGGTCCTCTGATTCAGTATAATGGCAACAATTCCAAATCTTTGGGATAATTAAACAGTGTGGTTCATGCTGAAGAATTCAACTGAAAAATAGGTAGTACACAGCTTTCCTCTCTTCACTGGCTCCAAATACTTTGCTGAGAGTTTGCTTTTAATCTGCATTATTTACAAGTCACTTAATGCTTGTCTCATAATTTTCTCATCTGTCTGTTTTCCTCTCTTATTTATCTTGTTTGTTGTTCTTCTCTTGGGGCACCATTTTTTGTAAATGCAGATTTTGACTTCTCTTGATAGTTAAGGCTTGAGGTCTGACTTCTCTGTCAGATGAAAATGCAGGTGTGCTGTGGATAGCATGGGAAATTACAGGGGTTTTATCCCTTTAACCCTCTTCAGAACTGGGTTCAAATACTGATGAAGTTAGCTGGCTTAGGTAGCAGTCTCATACAGTGAACAGCGATGTTTTTTTGGCAGACAGCTGTAGTTATACACATTGTGCAAGGCAAACTGTGCCATCAGGACCCCCTTGAGAAGTATACTTCACACAGAAGCCTGGCAAAATTTCAGCATAGTACCCTTAGCAATTGACTTCCTTTTAAGCGTGCTGTCCTAGGTTATTAAGTATGATTGCAAAGTGCATGCTGTTTATTGAGGCTAACAGAAGTGCTTACTACCTAAGAAGCAAATTCTGAGTTAAATGTCAAGTGTGAAGAATTGAGGAAAAGCCAAAGGACAGCTTGGGTGGCCCAAGAGCATGAGATCTGAGACCCAGGAAGAGACCTTACCAGGATGCAACGATTTGCTTCTCATAAGGGTCACAGACTTGTTATTGGGGTGCAAAAGGACCTCTCGGGATTGTCAAGTTCAGTCCTCACTGTTCAGAGCAGACTTCTCGGGACTGTGTCTATTTGGGTTTTGAATATCTCCAGTGGTGGAGGCTTCAAAACCTCTCAGGGCAACCTGTTTCAGTGCTTGGTAACTCACAGTAAAAAAAGCCACTTTGTATGCTTAAGTGGAGTTTCCTATATTTCAATTTGCATCTGCTGCCTCTTGTTCTTTCGCTGGATACCACTGTGTAGGCTCTGGTTGAGTCTTTACATTCCCCCTCACTTTTCCATCTCACCAGGTATTTTTGGAAATGGGTATTTTTGTGGACAAAGGCTTCTGTTTTATTTGAAGCTGGAAGAGATATGTGCTGTAAGGTTGTGTGACACTGGGAGAAGAACAAATGAGATTCTGGAAGGTGCAGAGGGCCTCTAGAAATGGGCAATAAGTGATTTAATGTTTTTCTGGCTTCAAAATGTATGGTATATATGTAGAGTGATTCCTTGTGATGTTTTAACTGAAACTCTGTCAAAAATACAGCTTCTTGCTTTGATCTGCAAACACCTTCACTCCGGAGTTGTCTCCAGTTCCCAATTTTTAGAAGTATTTGCTCTGAGTTTCCCAGTAAGCTGTAGTAGAGGTATTTTTGCCCACGTCTTTTGTTCCTAGATTTGCTTATTTTCCTGTTAATAGCTCTGTTTACAAGCATCCGCTGAGCAGTTTTGCAATATGTTAATGTCAGTCCTAAAGTCTGAGTGTGAATTGGACCGTTCAGTTTGGGGCTATAGACATCTTGCCCCAAAGTGACCTTTACAGTAAAAGGAGGGCTGGAAACGGGTGACAGCTCTGGCTGTGGCTCCTGGATACATGGAGAGCAGTTAGGAGCAGTCATGTGAAACCTCTGTTGTTTACCTCTGATAATGACTTCCTCGTTTCAGCCTTTCCAAAAAGAGATGGTGCTCATTTGTTTTCCTGTTCAAGAGAAAGATCTCTTCTTAATGAGCAGTGTAATTACACACAGCAGCGCCTGTTTCTCTGATTTGTTTTGACAGTTTAAGTGTGCTGAGGTAAGTCCTAACTGATTAATTAATATATTATTTTAAATCAGTGCAAATCTCTTCTTAGCAGTAAATGCGTGGCGGGACCTAAGTGTGACTACTTCAGGAGGTGTTGGTGCGGAGCCATTGGATTGCTGATGTGGTTTTGGCTTATGTTGCCTGTGTCTCACAGCCAGAGCTCTCTATACACATTGGTGCTCTAAGACTTTTCATTGTGAGGGGTTATTTCAGCTCCCTTTGCAAAATTCGGCAATCAAATTGCCTCAAGGAGAACTTTCCCTTAATTCTTCTTTTTACTCTGCAGTTTTCTGTGCCTTAGACCTTGCTTGTTCTGCTTTCATTGATGTGAGAAGCATGAAAGGAGAGCAATCTATAAAGTTAACAACATATCATTTGTGGAAAATCCTATCCGCACTACAATGGACTTGGCAGACGCATTTTGGATTCAAGTTAGGGTTTTTTAATATTTCAGCACTATGTATCCATATGGTATGATGTTCAACTAATTAACATAGATATTTATGTGATAACTTACTAGCTAAGATTCACTCTAGATGGTATGATGAAAAACACTTCCCAATTAAGTTTCAGCAGCTGCAGTAAATGTGTTTCTTCTGGACAAATCGATACTTTATTTGAACTGAGCTGACTTAATTTATCTAACCTCTTGTGATTTATCTTACTCATTTTTGACAGAGGAAGTCATGGTAGTGGTTATACAAAATGCTTTTTGCTGTCCTATGCTTAATTAATTGCAACAGTGATTTTTTTTTTTCACCCCCCCTTACAGAAAAAGATGGCAAAGCCTTTCATCCAACATATGAAGAAAAACTCAAACTTGTGGCACTGCACAAGCAGGTTCTGCTGGGACCTTACAACCCTGACACTTGCCCTGAAGTTGGATTCTTTGATGTGCTGGGGAATGATAGAAGGTAAACGGGCTAGTGTTCTGGCTGGTTTTAACTCTGCTTTTCCTGTCTGGAGAAAATATCATCCAATTTCAGTAACAGAAAGAAAAGTATGTGGGTTGCATCAATGCGTGTGTATGGTAGTGGAAAGGGAGAGTGGCCTCTTCAAATACATCTTAGAAATCTGAGTCACGGTTCAGTAAAGGAGCTAACAGAACATCACTGGGGTTTTTTTAAACCATGTTAGGAAGACCTGTTGTGCCCAGTGTCCAATTCCTCATAGCAGTTTAAGACTTGGTTAGCTTAGCTTTAATGTGCAGATCCGTGTTTCAGCCTAACGCCACCCCAGTGGCCTAACTCCACCCACCACCAGGCCTTTTGTAATTGGTAACAGCATTCACCATAGCTTTTGTTAATACCAAAGATAACTTCTGAAATCGGATATCTTGTGCATTCAAACTCTGCCCAAATGTCATCAAAATTTATCCAGTCTCAGGCACGTCTCTTGTATTGCTTGCAGTTCAGGTGGCAGTTCTCATGTTGCTATTTTTAGCTGTGAAGACAATGTGCAACCCAGCACTGGCTTCTCAGAGCTGGACCCAGTGCACTGCTTTTGCCCAAATGGATATAGCTTTCCTTTAGGAAGAACCAGGCTGTTGCATTCAACTGACTGAAGCACTGTAATTGATGGTTGTTACCATCTTTGTTCATCCAGGAAAATGCATGCTTTTCCCCCCACAAACTAGACTGTAAGAAGGGTGAAAAATACTTCAGGTTCATTTGTAGCTGGGAAGTTCTTGGACGTAGCTCAGAATTTGAAGTAAGGTCAATGATATGTGTGACATTTTATATAAAAAACAGACGTAGTTTAGTCTGTTCGAAGGGGTTTTTCTGGTGCAGGCAGAAGAGAGCACTAAAACCTACAGGTTTAAGGTCTATCTTTGAATGAGGAAAAGGTTGTTGGTTCTCTGAAACTGCATGTGATAAAGTTTGGTCCCTGGTCTCCCAACCTTTTTATTTTTTTTTCCTTTGCTGGGTTCTCAGAGTTCACTACTGACTTGAATAGAATTAAGTCTTCTGTTATTTCAGCTGATTTTTCTCTCTCAGGAAGGAATGGGCTGCCCTTGGAAACATGTCAAAGCAAAAAGCTATGACAGAATTTGTTAAGCTCCTGAATAGGTGCTGCCACTTGTTTTCAACATATGTCACTTCCCACAAGATAGAGAAAGAAGAACAAGAAAAAAAAAGGTAATGTTTGAGTCCTTTGGTGTTGGAGTATATTGAGTGTCTAACTCTTGACAATGTCACAGCTAGCTTAGGTTGAAGTAATCTTGGGAAGAGAAATGCTTGAAGTTTAGGTGCCTGTGGTGCCATTTGATCTCTTCAAGCCTTTTTACTTTGCCAGTGATAAATGATTGTTTCTGAGGTGAAGACACCTAGAATATAAGGAGCTTTTTAAATTTTGCTGATACTGTGATCTGTTTAAGAAATACATGCTTCATAAAATGTCTGCCCTGGTTTGTCTGTAAACTAAATGTATACAGGACATGAAATTGTCAGGTGCTTTAAACTCCCCTTCTAGTATGAGTTAGAAACTTGACAAAAGCTATCTTCTACTATCATTTATGTATCATGTGATTATTAAGCCATTACAGTATCCATGTAATTACTGAACATATATTAAAGCTTAGAAGATGAGTTTAAGGTTTCCAGGCAATTGTTTCTACTGCTCTCTGTTAAGGATAGTATAGTAATAGGTTAGAATGAATATCAGATTACAATTCAGAGTTTACACTTGTCATACTGCACAATGCAGCAAAACTAAACAGTAATATGCGTTCCTCTTGTGTCCAGTAAGACACTTCTCCAGTCAAATTGAAGTGAGAGGAGATGGTACCAAACAAGAAGCCTTACTGGGCAGGCAAAAGGCAGGTTACAGCATGCTGAAAATAACTCATCCTAGGATTTTAGGAATGCTGCAATAGCTTATTGAGTGGATGTTGCAGAAGAGAAGAGGAAGAACGAAGGAGGCGTGAAGAAGAGGAGCGTGAGCGTTTACAAAAAGAAGAAGAAAAACGTAGGCGAGAAGAGGAGGAAAGACTGAGGAGAGAAGAAGAAGAGAGGAGGAGAATAGAGGAGGAGCGACTTCGGATGGAACAACAGAAGTGAGTAGCTGAAACAAACAACACTTCAAAGGAAATAACTGCCTTGCACTTGAGACACTTGTATCTATTTCTTTAAATAGTTGTGCTAGAATTGAATACCTGAATTTCAGAGCACTTGAGTCTCGCAGTGACATTTGCATCTTTACTTGAGAGACACAGTTTGCAGAGAATATATCCTAATCTGTTACTGCATGCAGCCTTCTCATATGAAAGTGCCAGAGAAGCTTGCTTTGAAGAGAAACTATTTAGGAGTTTGTGGGTTCAAGGGCTGCACCTCGTGAAAGCCTGTGGCTCTGCTTCTTAAATTATTAATGCTGCACTCATTCAACTGAGCAGAGTGAAGTGTCCAACTGGAAGTGTTGTTTGAACTGTGACTTGCAGTCATTGGATCTTTGCAGCTTTTTAAATGGAGTTCAAAATTCATATTCAAATGCACTTAACCTCTGTAGCCTGAATGAAATTGTTTATTTAGAATACACAGTTCTAGTTATATTTCATTGTTACCATCACATCCAGGTGCTGAAAACATGGATCTAGGTTTGCACATGTAATGTTTATGACAGCACTAGATCATGAAAGCTGTTCCACACTTGTCAGCAGCCATTTTCCATAACAAAAGTGTCTCTGCAGGGGGTGTCTAAAGTAGATCCTGCACTTTCTAGGTAGTGGATTTCAGACGGCAACAAATAATTAATCCACAAGTTTTACTGTTTGTTTAATGTGGTGAGAAATGGAGAAATGTATAATAGACATAAATGAACAGTGAATACAATAAAAATGTTGCACAGGACTTAAGAAGTTGCCTTAAAGTTAACATTTTTCTTTTTACATTATCAGTTGTGTATTTAGTGTTTGTAGAAGGTTACAGAGATAGAGATTAGACAGAAAAGGAATGAGGATACATAGATACAGGCCAAGTGTATCTAACTGATCATAGTTTGCTGAGGAGCAGTAAATCTTGCCCTTTTGGGTACAAACTAGTCTAATAGCTTTTAGAGGATTATTTTTGGGGAAGGAAAAAGAATTACTGCTTGTAATCACTCATGTGATACTTTTTTCTTCCTCTGAAGCATTGCTAACTGATGGATGTAACATATGAGACAAAATGAACCCTGGATCTAGTTAGTAGTTTTAATGTGTAGTTTGTTTGCCCTTTGGTGAGATAAGGAAAACTGAGCCTGTGCATAAGTAACCCGTGTGTTCCTCCTGAAGTTTCAGCAGTTGAGTTTATTGGAGGCACAGATGCCCTATTTGGCAGCAAATTTTTCATTCTTGAATTAGGCCTCAGTTACTCGTGTTTTTTATATGTTTATTTACTGTCCTGGGAAATTAAGACAGTAATGTGGTGTATTCTTAGATTTACCAGAAAGCATTGCCGTGCTGTACCACAGCAGGTCTATTCTTATCAATATTTGTAGAAGGGCTGCTAGAATGATGGTTTCTGCATGTTTTCTGGAGGAACCAAATGTAGCTTTTTTCCCTTTCTAGTTTGAAAAATTTAGTCACATATTTTTCTAGCACTACCTCTTTATCAGACTACGGACTGAGAATTATGTAAGAGCTCTTGGGTTTCTTTAACACCTGATGTTTTCAGACATTGGGTAGAAATAGTTGCTCCCTTCTTTATACTCTCAGCACGTTTTAGGCAAAATTCACATTTACGTTACCTCTGGGCTCTCTGCTCTGTTATATAGATGTGTGTTAGTTGTTTTTTTTTTTTTTGCGGGAATTGAATTAACTGTCTTTGAGGCCACTTAAATCATTTAAGTGCAGGGATTTCCCCAGTACCCTTAGCTGCTTGTAATCTTTCTACTCTCCTCCCTCCAATGTAGGCAACAGATAATGGCAGCACTGAACTCCCAGACTGCCATTCAGTTCCAGCAGTACGCAGCCCAGCAGTATCCAGGCAACTATGAACAGCAGCAAATTCTAATTCGGCAGCTCCAGGAACAGCATTATCAGCAATACATGCAGCAGTTGTATCAAGTCCAGCTTGCACAGCAACAGGTACGGCCAACCAGCTGAGAAACTTAGGTTTTTGTGTCTCTAGAAGGTATTAACTTGTCTGTTGTCATATCCTTGAAAAGATGTTTGCTGTAAGGAAAGATAGTGTCTTAGTGACTAACACTGCTTCAGATGCAAACACCAGAGCCCTGTTATTAGTCTTTTTGTGTAGTTTCCTAAAGCAGCTGTTAGCTAAGAAAATTCTAAGCAGCCTTTATTAATTTTTCATTCTATATTATTCCTGGAGACGAAATGTGCTCTGCTGCAGCATCTGTTGCGTGTGTAATTTAATGGGGTGGATACCAGTGCATCTGAAGCACAAACAAACCAGTTCAAGTTACTCTCCATGTAGGTATCGCACCTGAAGATCTGTGCAGAGCAGGAGGCTTTGGTCAGCCATGTGTTTCCAGCTGAACATGCATGAAGCACTGTCACACCACTACTGGGTTTGAGATTGCTCCTCCCTGTCAACTTGAGCACTGCTGACTTCTCTCTCCTGCATCTATTGTCTGACATCAGTCTCTAATCAAGATGCTTGCCTGCAACAGACTGCTTGTGATTTGGGTGGGAGGACAGACTTTCATATTTCTGCTAGCAACAGGTGACAGTAGTATATTACTTCTTCACAAGGCTTTTGTGCCTGGGCTTGAAAGGCTACTTTTCTGTATAGAGGAATCTTGTATCTCTGGCACGTGTGCTGTATTCATAGCTCAAGCTATTTTAAAGTTCAAGGATGTCCATCTGTAACTGTCTTAAACAGGTGTAAGCCAGCCTTCAGACTCTAGTATGCCTGACCTCTCTGGCCAGGACCCAAGTCTTAAATGGCCTATAGCTGCCAGCCTGAGGTCTGTTGTTTTTGAACTAAAAACTTGAAATTCAGTAACTAATTTCCTGTTAAGTCGTCTGTATTTTGATGATGCTGATGCCCTCAGCAAAGAACTGTCCAAGGAAGGAAGCCATGTGAACCTCAAAGTTCAACAAGGCCAAGTGCAAGGTCCTGTAGCTGGGCTGGGGCAGTCCCCAGTTTCAGTGCAGACTGGGCTGTGAATGGATTGAGAGCAGCCCTGCAGAGATGGACTTGGGAATACTGGTGGATGAAAAACTGGGTATGAGCTGCATAAAAAGAAGTGTAGCCAGAAGGTTGAGGGAGGGAGGGAAGTGTTTCTCCCCTTCTACTCAGCTTTCATGAGACCCTACCTAGCGTTCCATATCCACCTCTGGGCTCTCCAGTACAAGAAAGACATGGACCTGTTAGAGTGGGTCCAGAGTAGGCCCACAGTAATGATCAGAGGGCTGGAGCACTTCTCCTTTGAAGAAAGGCAGAGAGATCTGGGGTTGTTCAGCCTGGAGAAGAGAAAGCTCTGGGGAAACCTTATTGCAGCCTTTCAATACTTAAAGGGGCCTTATAAGAAAGACAAGGGAAGACCTTTTCAGCAGGGCCTGTAGTGGCCGGATAATGGGACAGTGGTTTTAATCTGAGAGAGTGTAGGTTTAGATTGGACATAAGGAAGGTTGTTGGTTTTTTTGTGTGTGTTTTGTTGGTTTTTTGTGTGTGGTTTTTTTTTTTTTTTACGATGAGAGTGGTCAGACACTGGATCAGGTTGCCCAGAGGAGTTGTGGATGCCTCATCACTGGAAGTGTTTGAGGTCAGGTTGAATGGGGCTTTGGCCTGATCTAGAGAAAAATGTCCCTGCCAAACCAAATCATGATTCAATGGGGTCAAAGTGGTATAGGAAAGTCAGAGGCTTCCTGCCCTGCTATAGTTAGTCTTAAAGCTTAATGACACTTTGGTACCAATGCTCTGGTGTCTTACTGGTAAGCAAAAGCTAAGGCTCATCAGTCTTGTCCTCAGTGCCTTCTGTAATTGATATTACTCCATTGAGACTGAGATGTAGGAGGTGCTGCTGCCAGTTTTCTTCAATGCTATCAGCACTGCCCCTTTCCGTAAGGACTGACTGCTTTCTACATGCAGAAGACTAATGCCCGCCAGGACCAGACAGAACAGCCTTTCCTTTATAGTGGCTTACAAAATAATTGTGCCGGGAAATGAAGCTTATCTTTCAGAACTCTGCTTGGACAACTCTTGTAAAGGAAAGGATGAAAAAGAAGCATTTAACAGAGCTAAAATTATGTAATTCTACTTCAGACTTTTCTGAAGACTCAGGTAGCATCTGTAACACTTCTGAGGAATAATTTCCTTTTGGTTGTCTGTAACTCAGCCGCCTTGGCATCTGTTAGTGCAGTTGAAAAGTGCTGTTCTGTCATGGTTGCTTACAGGTCAGCTCATGATATAATTAATTTTGGAAAGGCTGTATGCAGTCATTTTCTAGAAAAGTTCTTGCCACTTCACGTTGTCTCAGTGCATAGAACTGCTGTAGAAGAAAGTGGATTTGGGCAGCATCTGTACAACTGCTCAAATTTGAAACCTAACTAATGTTTGACTACACAGTTTTCATACTCGCCCAGGATACCTATATCCCATTCATTCATCACAATCATCTGCTTATTAGATTATTCTTTAAAGAATGGTATTGTCAGTTATACCTTTTCTCTGTCCCAACAAAAAAGCATATGTAGTCGCTCTGTACTGGTAACTAGGGGCAGGGGAATAAGCCTTGAAGTTAAAGGGGTGATGCATCCTGCTTGAATGCAAAAGTATTGGTGTTACCTTGCTTAATCTCATTTTAGGTGTATTTAATCCTTTGCCCAGGGACAGCATGATAAAATCTTTCAAAAGAGTCTCAGTGTGCATAAGTCATGTTCTAAAAGCAGCACATCTGAGCTTTAATAACTTTTTTCCCAGACCACTTGCAGTCCTTGTGGCTCTTACACTTCCAGCTTTCCTATTAAATAACTGCCTTTGTCAGGTGTTGTGGATTTGATAGAGAACCCTGTTGAGCAAGTTAACTCACAAATTGGCAAGTACTTAATAGACCTTAAATACTTTCAGCTCTTTTTAGACCTGGATGAGCTCATGCTAAGAACCCTTTCAGCTCACTGGTAAAAAACAGCAAACAAGTCATCAATTTCAAGTTTGAAAGAAATGTTCCAGGAGTTACTGAAATGCAGAACTTCTGTAGTTAAGTGCAAGAATTTATTGTGTGTGTCCCAATTAACTTGAAAGTCCAGTGTCTTTCTTCAGGTTGTATCTACCAGCCTAGAACAAAGTGACTTCACTTCCACTGATACTAAGCACGTGTAATTCTCACTGATTAATGTGTGCTGCTTCTGGTCTTTTGTGTCAAGGCTCCTCATGGGGTGCATGGGGAGATTTTTTTTTTTTCTGTATGCATTCTGCTGGAAGGTATAAAGGAGGTTTTACTTGACTTAATTTCTGTCATTTTAGGCAGCCTTACAAAAACAGCAGGAGGTGGTTGTGGCAGCAACAGGGACACCTCTGACTACTGCATCCAAGGTGAATGCCCCTGCCCCAGGGGACACCCCGTCTGTTAATGGGCAGGCCAGTGCACATGCAGAAAGCCCTGAAAAAGAGCTGGATTCAGAGGCTTTGGAAGAAGCACTGGAGAATGGACCAAAAGGTAGGACTAGCTAGATTCCTTCATTAAAGAAAAAAAAAAAAAAGCAAATGCCTTTCTTAGGATTCAGATGTCTTAAGTATGGTCACTACAGCTCTTTGCTTGGCTTCATTGGGCTGTGCAAGAGCTAAGTTTGATTCATGTGTCCAGTTTTTCTGATGGGAAAACAATATTGCACAGACAAAACTCAACTTTGGGGAGTGGAAAAGAGGAAGCAGCAAAAGTATTTCAAGTTAAGTGGATGGGATCCTGAACATCCTTTCACTCTCGACTTGAAGGAAAGGAGCATAAGAGTTATAGCAGAAAGCTGTTCTGTACAGAAATATGTTCCAACTTACTTGAACTTGGCTCAGAACTGAGTGTTGATTTAGCCTCGCAGTTTAAAAAAAACGAACAAAAAAACCCACACACAAAAAAAACCCCAAAAGCCAAATCTTTCTTACTCTCTGAATGCTGTCCTGTCTGTAGCTTAGCCCTGTCCTGTGTGCAGTCTGGACTGCTGTCCCCTCCTACTTCCCACCTTCTTCAGACAGCTTCTAGGAAGCTGTGGAAGTGGTGCAGGAAAAGTAGCCTCTTAGAAGCTCTCATCTCCAGTATTTCTGGGTGTTACCTCTGTACTTTCATCCAGAATCAGTAGTCCTCAAAAGACTTGCTTGGATACCAGTACAGAACCAACACTAGCATGGTCCCTGTCTGCATGAGGTGTTGTTCAGTTATTTTAGTCAATATTTGATAATTTCTAGACAAATCCACAGTCTCTGGTTATGTTCTGTGCAATGCAACCCTGTCACCTGTAGCAGCACAACTGTCTTCTGAGTCTTTTCTGCATAAGCATTATTGGTTTAAATGTTGTGGATGGATGAACTGGTAGGATAAGTGTGCACTGCATTTCATGCAAGTTTCAACTGTGAAAAAGATGCTTCTTCAGTAAAAAAAAAGATAACTTGGAAGCAACTCTGATACTTGTGGTTCTCAAGTGCCCCTAAGGTACACTTAAGTAGCATAAAGAGCTGAAACAAAGCTTAACTGGAGCATTTCCTCCTCTGTCTCCAGATTCTGTTCCAGTGATAGCTGCCCCATCAATGTGGACACGACCTCAGATTAAAGACTTCAAGGAAAAAATCCGGCAGGATGCAGACTCTGTGATCACAGTGGGTCGGGGAGAAGTGGTTACCGTTAGAGTACCAACTCACGAAGAGGGTTCTTACCTCTTTTGGGAGTTTGCTACAGACAATTATGACATTGGTTTTGGGGTGTATTTTGAATGGACAGATTCCCCGAATACTGCAGTCAGTGTGCATGTCAGCGAATCCAGTGATGATGAGGATGAAGAAGAAGGTAAGGATGCTTATTTATATAAACTTATTCATGTAAGTCCTGCTGATCTTGCCATGGGGGAAAACCCAACTGATTGTCTTGTATCATCTCCTAGTTCCCCCAACTTCCATCTAGCTGGAGTCTTGTCTTCAATTCTGAATAGGAAGTGCAATTCTGAAAGTAACTTCAGTCACCTCATTTGGTCACAGATAGGTTAGAACAGTTAAGGGTAGGGAAATCCTTATTCCTAAGCTTTACTTACTTCTTAGTGTGCCTTCTTGTCCAATTCAGCTATTGAGTAAGCTAGACTGAAACCATAGTAGAGCATAGTGGATCTGCTTACTGAAAAACCTCTAAGAAAAATCCTGCCAGGCTGTTCCTGAACTTTTTCTACGGAGGAAGTTTCCTTGAGGCTTCAGCAAAACAACTTAAAAGAGCCATTTCTCATAGTGGCTAGGACACAGCTCCCAGCCTTTACCTACAGGGGAGTTTAGCATACCATCAGAAAAAAATGGTTTGAAATGAGCTTAAGAGGGACTGCTCTGACATAGGAAGCAGTGGCCTTCTGGATATTACTACTAAGTGATCAATAGTAGTAAATCAGGTCAGCAGCAGTCAATGCGGTAATGTCTTAGTGAAAACTGGAGCTTGGCATCTCTACAAACGGCCCCAGCAGTGCTGGGGAACGTGGGTGTGGTGAGCTTTAACATCAAACTCTAAAATTGAAATAAAGTGAGCATGCTTCCTGTTCCTCCCACTTTTGAATGCTTTAGCCACAGCCTTGGTATGAACCCCTTTGAGCCACCTAATTTCTAACCTAACAAAGAGTGCTTTGTCCACTACAGATCAGTCTGACTTTCTCTTGTAAAGCATCCACCAGTGTTAACTGATGCCTTTTTTTAATTCTTTGCAGAAAATGCAAGCAGCGAAGAAAAAGCCAAAAAGAATGCCAACAAGCCTCAGCTAGATGAAATAGTGCCTGTGTACAGACGAGACTGTCATGAAGAAGTGTATGCTGGCAGCCACCAGTACCCAGGGAGAGGAGTTTATCTCCTTAAATTTGACAACTCCTACTCTCTATGGAGGTCAAAAACAGTTTACTACAGAGTTTATTATACTAGATAAAGGTGTGGCTGTGTCTGAGGCTGGGCTGTGCAGAAGATGTCATTTTATTTGGAATTTTCTTCAAGCATAATGGATCCTTTTGAGTCTGTGTTTTATCCTGTCTGTATCTATATGGTTTGTGTGAACTTTAACAAGTAGACACTGGGATCTTCCTGCTCCATGACACTAATGCATATTGCATTGGGCTTAACACAGGATCTCCCCAGCTCTTTTGGGTATTGGAGTTAACCGATGGAAGTCATTGGCTCCAGTGCTAAGATCACATCAGTTGCATTTGTTAAAGCCTCATGAAAAACGGGGAGGGAGTTGCTGGCTCACTGGCTGGGTGATCTGATGTTTCCAGGTCTGGATGCTTTGAGTAACTTGTTAATGGTTAATTTAAAGGTCCCATCAATAACTGGTAGATTTGGATGCAGTTTGCTGTGTAGCAAGTTTCTTAACTGTAATTGAATGTCAGATTTTTACACCATTAAAAACTTGAAATTTGAAGTTGATGCAGTTTAGAAACAAGTTGTCTCACTTGTGTCCTCATCGAAGAAGAAACACTCAGTTCCTTAAACCAGTGTAGTGGCTAAGACAAGGATGAGCAGCATCCTGAAAGTACAGCAAATAACCTCTTCTGAAGAGTAAGCTGAATGACAATTAAAAGCATATGTAACAAAAAGAACCTTAATCTCTGCCCTGCTGCTAACCATAGAATTAAAAAGTCATTTTTGAGGCAATTGACTTTGAACCAGGGCACAAACTATTTCTAAGTTTGGTGGGTTTTTAATGGGGTAGACTTTAAAAACAAAAGTGTATGTACAAACCTGAAACTAGTTTTCTGCACAATGTTCTGGTTTGTCTGTTTTTGTAAAACCTGAATAAGCACGTTGTGCAGCTGAAGAACAGTAAAGTTACTTTGATAAAGTATAGGAGTCAATGTTGCACTAGTTACGGAAATCACTGCCAGTCCATTTTAGTCTGAACTGGTGATACTTTGGTGCAAACTTTCTGCTTTAATCGCTGTTTGCAGAAAACCAGAGTGCACATACAGATACTTAATGTAGCTTTAATCTCAGTTTCATATGGTATGGTTGGAGCATTTCATACTTTGTGTAGTGGAAGGATGCAGGTGTCTGACTTGAGACTGCAGTAGGAACGGGCTCTCCTTGGAGCCCTGCACCCCAGGGGTGATGCGTTGTGATGGCAACTTGCGTAAGTGCTCTCTGCATGGGTAATGCACTTTGCTACTGAAAGAAAATGGTTACTTTGGGTCTGTCGGATCAAGTTCTTGCAGTAAAACTTCCATGAGACAGCCATGATTCGCTGCGGCATGTACAGTTCTATGGCAAATGATGCTGAGTTTGCGGGATTTGTGTGAATAATCAGTTTGTACATACATGATACTTTATTTTTCTCATACCAACCATGGAGATACTTTTCTTAGAGTGCTTAACTTGTCATCTTGCGCTTGGTTCAGCAACACCATACCAGCTTATAGCTAGTTAGTGCTGCTTTACCCAAAAACACTGTACAATGTTCTGCTCTTGTGTACATACGGTATATAAACCATGAATTTAGAAAATACCTTGCTTTTAAAGAAAACTGTATTTAATGTAAAAAAAACAAAACAAAAAACTTTTAAAAAGGCAGGCACTAATATATTTCTTCAGGTTTTTTTCTTTTGTCCATACAATACTGTTACAACTTTTTCCTCTCAGAATACCTGTTCTTGGGAATGGTGTTTGTCGCTTTAAATGGCAGCACTTACTGTCATGTGTTGGACGCTAGAACTTTTATGTTTTCAGACTTTTTTTACTGCCTCTGGCTGTTGATTAGTACAGTACAAGTGCGATTTCAAGACACCTTGAGATAGTATTTAATCCTAATTAAAAAAAAAAACCAAACATTTATCTGTAATGCTGTTGGCTTTTTATTAATTTGGAAATGTTGGCACTGCTGTGTATGGCTATTCAGCTAAGATAAGCTTGTCATCTTCCCTCTCATTTGTAAAAAAAATCAGTACCATGCTGACACCGTGGTCTTAGCAGCCAAATCACTTGGGCCAAAGGATCTCACTGGATGAGGCTGTCTGTCAATACTAGAAGAGCCCAGCTTGAACAGCATCCTTGCTTTGCTTTTTGAAAGTGATCTGTACCAGAAAGGGTTGGATGTGGTCAGCCAAAAGTTACGAGCCATTTTCTGCCTAGGGAAAATGTGCCTGCCTTTGTGTGTGAGTCTGGGTTGGAGCAGTCCCCAATTTCAGAAAAGACTTGGGCCTGAATGGATTGAGAACAGAGAGTGACTTGGGGATGCTAGTGGATGAAAAACTGGCTATGAGCTGATGATGGGGTCTGGCAGCCCAGAAAGCCAACTGTATTCTGGGTTAATGAACCAGCCTCCAGGGACAGTAGGGGCTGGCAGCGTTGTCCTGAAAGGCCCAAAGTGCAAGAGACAGACACGACCCTCCATGGTTTACACTGAACAAGAAGGAAAAACATGAACCTAGAGGCAGAAAGGCAAGCTATGCCAAGGTTTCTGGTGGCCAAAATCACCATTTGCTTCTTGCTACTACTAGTAAGTAACTTGCTTACTAGTAGTAAGTAGCTTATCCTGGAGCTGAGGCCAGGAGTGTTTTGCACTAGTGGTCCAGGTCCCCTTGGCCCTACCTGCTTCCATACAGAGCAGCCTTTCAAGCTGGTGCTTCCAGATCTCATCTGGGGAGCAGAAGTCTCTTCCATGAGAAGAAAACAAGTGCTGTGCTGTTAAAAGCAAGATGCTGAGAAGTTCAGTGTACCATACATATAGTCTGGGTATGCTACAGACTGGTTTCACACAAAATGTGCAAGTGTGTTGTAAACCAAAGTAATTACAGCACCAAACCTACCCCAACTGGACCTATTTTACCCATCTCATGCATGTGTAAAATCCCCTTTCTCCAAGTAAAAGTGAAGCAGCTCACTTAAGGCAGCTCTTTTCCACAAGAGAATTACTGTGAACGCTTTCTGAAATGAACCGAGTCACTGGCAATAAATCGAGGTGATGCAACATAAACAGGCTGACAAAGTTCAGTCCCAAAAATACCAGTCCTTTGAATAAAAGCTAAATAATCCAAGAGACAAACTGTTGTTAGAAATTACAGCAACGTGGATGTTGCTTGTGCTGCCCATTCTTGTCTGAGGCAGTCGCGTGGGGGATGCCAAGGCAAGGTCTTTCTTGCTTCTGCTCTCCCAGAAGGATAAGCAGTGCAATTGAGACATCTTGCTAACTAAATCACTCAGCTGCTGTATGGTATTCTCCTTGCCTATCCTCTCTGCTGTCTTCCCCCACTCCTTGGCTTTTAGCACTTTCTGCCTTGTACTTTGCTTTGTATGTCACAGATGAAATGCTGGGTGATTTAGAGCAGCTGGATGCAGCCTTTGAGGTAACTAATGGGCAGGGTTGTAACATCAGTGATTTGCTGCCAGAGGAGGTCTAAGGGATGGTTTAGCCATTTCACCTCCTCCTATTTACATAGTAGCTCTAGAGATTGTAAAGGGGCTGCATAGACCTCTTGGAAGTGCAAAGCAGCAGCGTAGCCGTCCTTCACCCAAGTGCTGGCCACTTCTCCAAACTGAGCAACAGCTCAGAGCAGTAGTCGGCCTTATGAATCTTAAGTGGTGATGTCTTTCTAGCACAAGGTCCTGCAGTCCCCTGGTGTATTTGCAGTGAAAAGACTGCAAGAGGAAGCTGAAAAAAAGCCAGCTCAGGACCTCTTAGACCTCCCATCCTGCCTGACTCCTATTCCTGACCTCTGGATTCAATTCCCATAGTACCTGCTCTTCCTTCAAGCTCTTCTGCCACATTTGGCTGCTGCATCTCCACACTGTGGAGACTGGGCCAGCACCTTCCATAAACATGGCACTGGTCAGAGACTCCAGCGAGAGCAAGAGCCCAGCTAAAATGCATGTACATCCAGGATTTGTGGTAATTACAGTTCCTCTATTGCAACCTGCTCCTTCCTAGCTGTTTCTGCTCCAATCCCCCTCAAAACAGTTCAAATTGACAAGCCCAGCTCCTGCTGTTAGTTCATTTGCAGACCGAGCTCGGTGGCAGGAGCTTTCAGCTCTGCTGGCTGTATGGAGAGGCAGCATACAGAAGTGAGAGATTTTGAGGCTGAGTCTCTGCTTTACTGTGTGCTGGTGGAAGGAGATTTGCCATAGAGGTGTGCAAGTCCCAGCGATAACAGTGGTCCCATGCTTTGCGGCAGCAGCTTTCTTGTGCTGGGCTCAGGTGTGCCAGGGGTGTTTGAACTGACAACCGGTTTGATTGGGCAGGCTACAAATGAGAGTTTGTGTGCTTTTGAGTCCCTTGCTTACAAAATAAAACCCCTAACCTCACGCCACAGTTATATCCAGTGCTGCGTACTGGAAGATGAAGCAAAGAATGAAACAGCATCCCAAATCTTGCCCAAAATACCACTCATCTGAGACCTGCCACTTGCACATCAAAGGCACTTCAAAAATATCTCATTGAAACAATGTCAAAGTGGCTTAAAGAAGTATATTAAACCATTTGGATTAGTATTGATACAGATATTGCAATGCAATATAGATATTGCATATGCAAAGTTGTCATTTGGTATCCTAAAAATAAAGGAAACTTGCAAGGAATGAGGGAAAACATGGTGACACTTGTTCTCTATAACTGGTTCTCTCACTGGCCTCTACTATTTTAATCTTGTACTGTCTCCATCACAAAGCTGGTGAGAAATCTGCTCCTTTTAATCAGGGGGCTCAATGCTGGCATGCCTAATTAGTGGTCAGGTTTGGGGAGCGATCCCTTATTTCAACCTCCATTTCTCCTCGTGAGTTTAGTGTTTTCCTTGGTGCTGGATTTCAGGTTTCATCCCTTTCTGTTTCAAGGGAGCAGGTTCTCAGTGCCAGTCACTGCTCTTACCCAACCTGGCAGCTGGGCTGGGCCAGGGCCCAGGAGGAGGTTTGGTGTCATCCATCCCTTGCAGTGCATACAGCCATTAAGCTCCAGCTCAGGATGCAGGGGACAGTGCGTAGGGCAATTCACTGCAGCCCTTGACCCAGGCAAGGGGCAGCAAGGGCTTGATCCCTCTGCCACATGCCCCTGCCCTGCAGGGCTGCTCCCCCAAGGCAGGGGCAGTTCAGCTTTACAGGAGATGAGCCCTGTTCCTCTTATCTCCAGGTTTTCGTATCCAATGAAGCAAACCGGGCCACCCAGGCCAGCCTCAGGCTTGGCCTTGGTCTCCACTGGTGCTCTGCAGGTGCTCAGAGCTGAAGGGTCCATGCCAGGGAGGAAGAAGGGGTTTCCAAGCTAATATAAGCCGTGCAAGGACTTTGTGCCCTGTGCAGTGCAGCCATAGTTTGCATAGGAAGGCTTCAACAGTCACTTACTGACTCAAATCTGATTTCTCAGGCTCTTGTCTTCGACACATGCTGTAAAACAGAGAGAGACCCTCAAGCCTGCACCAAGCTGAGGCAAAGCAAGGTGGGTGGCATGGGGTAACACCGCAGACCACCACCATCCTTTCGCAGGCACCCTGCAGCCGGTTGGAGATAAAGCTGCGCCAAATAAATCCACACAGGTTGCTCAACCTGGCTGGGTTATTTTCCCCCAGATGAGTAATGCTGTTTTCCTAGAGCCTGTCGACAGTATTTTTCCTTGGCAGAGGCTCTCTCTGGGATGCTTGTGCCAAGACTAATTTTTACAGGTAGTCTTTTGTAGCCACCATGCCGGTGCTGGCTGAACAGAGGTCTGGGCCAGTGAGCTCCCCCTCACAGCAGAAGGGACACCACAAAAAGCCTCTTTCTGCTCCTCCTGAAGCCAGCCGGCCCTCTGGGAGATGCACCATGTTCCTCTTCCCAGTCTCACTGGTGGGGACTGCAGCAGCCATGAAGCAAATAACAACCATACAGGATAAGGGAGCTGCCTGTATGCCCAGCCCAGGCAAGGCTGGCTCGCTGGGTGCCAGCCCAGCAAGCCACAGCCATACCAGAGCCCTCTAGTCCAGCCCTGGCTGTAGGAGGAGCCCATCCCCAGTGCCAAGGGAAGGGCAAAGACCAAAAGCCATGGAAAAAAGATAAACAGCACAAGGCTCCAACTGTTGGGTTGCCATATGTCTGTGTTTTTGTGAGCTAGTGTGTAACTGGAAGGTGAGGGCGGGCTGAAGGAGATGGGGCTTGCTCTCACCATGGTGCATGGGCTGGAGCCAGAGGACAGATGCTCGACGATGCCCAATGATGCCACCCAGCATCACCATCCCTGCTCAGACTCAGCCTGTGCGAGCGTCTTGGGGACCACATCACACAGGAGGTTGAGACACAATCGCATGCATGGAGAAAGGGTGTGGGGAAGAGGAGAAACCCACCACAACAGGGAATGGTGTAGAAAACCTCCTCTTGCACAGAGGAGCTGGCTAGTGCTGGGCATCCATCCTCAGTATTTGCCATCGTTAGCAGCCCAAGTCCTTAATGAACTCACCCAGACAGTGCACACGGGGCTGTGGCAGCATACAGGCTTACAGGGCTAGAGCATCCCTGCACCATGGTGGGGGGCAGCAGGGCACCTCCCGCCTGCCTCTCCTCATCCTGGGCAGGTGCAGCAGAGCCAGCTGGTCTTTCCAGCCTGCTGTTAGAGCGTTGCAACATCACGATTTGGCTCTAGATGACAAGGTCGACCAGGGCTGACTCCAGGGGAAGGTTTCAATTGCCACCGACATTTGAAGATATGTGCAAATGCAGATGCAAAAAAAAGAGAAAAACCCACCCTAAGCCAGCAAGTAACCTGCCTGATGTGAAACTGTTCTCCAAAGGCAGCAGCAACACCTGCCTCAGGCTCAGGACAGTCCCCACCAGCACCCCTGTACTCAGCAGCAGTACCACCACTGCCCACATCGCTGCCTGCAGAAGGGGGGAGAGGGGCGCTCTGGCAGTGAGGCCCAATGCAGATGCAGGACTCTGCCCTCCAGGCAGCAGCCAGACTGAGCTGTCCTTGCAAAGCAAGATTCACCCTTGTTTCTCACAGTCTTTCCTACTTTAACCTTAGATAGAGCTTAAATTCAATTAAAAACACTATTGGGTGAGCTTCTCCACATGGCTACAGGGGTTCAGCTCAGGAGCAAGCAACCCTGGGAGAGCAGGCAGCTGTATGGGCTGTACACCCCAGGGCCCACTCCATGGATTTGCTGCTTATTTTCCTTACTGGAAAGGGCTAGGAGGCAGCTGAGATCCCTCCAGCTCTGCCTGGGATGCACGCAGCACCCCAGCCCTCATGGGTGGACGGGATGTTGTAGCCCACGGGTTGCTGCAGATGTGCATGTGTGTGCTCAGGGGACCTTCCAGACAAGGCATCACAGGGATCAACAGGGCTTTCCATTAAATGCTCTACATTAATCATAGAGCTGCTTACATGCACACAGGAGCACCTAATGCCCACCGTGCCAGGCACCCTGTGCCCTTCCCACAGCACAGGCAGCTTCAAGCTCGGCTCTGCGTTGCTCTGGTATGGGCGCCCACCAGAAGTTGTGCCAGACACTGGCTTGGGAGCAGAAGAGAACCTTGGAAGGGGCTTAGGGGAGAGCCGGCACAAGGTGTCCTGCAGCACAAATCTTGCTGCTCCCAATGTGTTGGCTCCAGAATGTCCCACCTGGCACAGCCATGCTCAGGCACTGGGAACCAGAGTCCAGTACAGCTCATCAAAGCAGCCACTGCTGCTTTTTTATATGCCAGTAAAAATGGAAATGGAGAGGGGGAAAAAAAAGAAAAAGAGAGAAATCCATACTGGCTCTTCAAGGAGCAACCCGCTACATTTGTTGGGCTGGATCCAGCTCAGCAGCGCAGTTGGCACTCCATGCAACGCCAGCGAGAAACCCCCCCCAGCTCCAGAAGAAGAGTCATGTCCACCCAAACACCAGCATTGTACAGGAAGCACCTGGGATCGTACCATTAGATGGGGCTATAGTTAAAGATTGTGGTTTGTAAATTATATTTCACACTCCAGATGAGTTGTCTGGAGGCAGCAGGTAGGTATGGGCCATCCCTGCCTCCATCTCGCTGTCTGGTGTGGGGCCAGTGAAAGCTTCTGGGATGTGGAGGCATGGCAGGAGGCATGAGAGTCCCACAGAGCCCATGGGAAGCTGTAGATGGGAGAAGTTAACTAAAGGCCTGAGTCCACTTCTGGTCCTGCCAAGTTTATCCATCCTAATTCCCTGTAGTGCCCCCCATTTTTCCCTGGTGTGGTACATAGATCATAGAAAAGGGAAAGCCCCCTGGCAAAGGTGGATGCCTGGTGCTCAGCCTCCCATGGGCTACTTTTGGCTTACGAAAAGACTCAGCCTCACAGATTTCTGATCTAAACCACATAACCATCAAAACTGCAGGTACTGGCTGAATACTTAGGGGGAAAATAATAAATCCAACTGAAGACTTTGAAGCTCCAAAATGACACCAAGCCTAGCAACCCTTGGGAGTATCAGCATGTCCATGGCAGTGATGGAGGAGGATAAGACGTGTAGCAGAGCTTGTCCAGCATTCACCAAGCCACAGTGAGAGCCCTTTGCCCCAAGACCACCCCGTCTCTATTTCCACACAAGCTCAGGTGGCTTCACAGTGCCTGAAGCAGCGCCAGAGGCAGAGGCACTGGACTGGCCCTTGCCCCAGCAGCATTAGAATCTCTCCTACCACTGTGCAGTATCTAGTGGATAATAAGCCAAAACAACTGAACTGCTCTGCACCATCAGGCTTCCAAACACATCCCTCTTAATATTCTCTACTTTGCATAAATATTTTATTTAGTTCCCAAGCAGGTTCCTAGTCAACTGAAACTTTTTGCCCGCACAGAAGCGGGCAAGTTGCACCCAATTGGCTGCAGCAAGTGCCACGTTCTCAGCTCCATGGGATGGGACCAATGTATGCACCCATCTTTTCCCAGCCCAGAGCTGCACTTACCTGATTGCTGTCAATGCAAGCACAGCAGCTGGCCTCCTTCCTGCACAGATGCTTTCTGCATAGCACAAATCCACTTCCTAGCACTGCAGATCCCTGCCTAGCAAGTGACTTACTTCCAGCCCTTTCACCACTTTGAGGACGGGAGTGCCCAGGAATAGCTGCTGGCTTTCTGCTCACACAAGTGCTTCTTTTGGGATAAAGAAAAATAAATTTCCTTCTTTTATTAAAATTGACAAGGGAAAGCCATAGATTTCAGATACATTAGCCCCACCATCCCATCCCCGGGACAGAGCTGTCGACAGAAGCTGCTGTAAAGGCAATAGGGGGAAAGCACTGTGATGCTCAGGCACCAGGACACAGGCAAGAAGGGGTTTGTCTGCAGAAGAAAAATTAAGTCACTGCCTTACCTTAAGCAGTAAGGAAGACATTTTCTTTAAAGGCTGCCTTAGCCACAGGGGAATTGCTCTCACTTTCCTTAAGTGACTATTGAACAATCTGGGGAAGCTGCTGCTGCCCTCCCTGCAGTGGCTGGCACTGCAGCTCATGGAAACAAACCTCGCGTTTCCCCAGTAATTTCACGCTTAAAAATCCTGACCCTAAAACCATACCGTGGAGACTGAACCTTCATTTCTTTTGACAGCAGGAAAAGAAAACCAGAGCAACCTCAGCTAGAATGGGAGGAAGAGGAGCCCTCACAGAGCTGTGGGGTCAGCATCTTCCCTGGCTGGGAGGAACATGCAAAGACCTGGACCTGTGCCCACCATGCAAAGTCAACAGCCTGAGAAGTGCCCAGCGGTCGCTTGAGACACGGATGGCTCCGTTTTAAAAGTTTTTTATTTTTTTGGCTTACTAGGGCACAGTGCTTATCATGCAAGGCAGGTCAAGCTGCTGCCAAAAACTGGTCACAGTGGGAGAATGCTGGCCACGGCTTTTTCTTTGTGGCTCCGGACTTGCCAGACATATCTGGGTACTTGAGGGACATTTCTAGAGTACCAGTTATTTCAGAAAGTTATTTTAAGACTTTATTTATATCTTTTTTAATCGACCATGTAATTCCAAACAAAGGAAACCAGAGGAAAACCCACAATGCTGTCAGAAAAGGACAGGATTTTGGCAGCTCTCGCAGCGTGCCGCCTCCCGTTGTTTGTGGGAATAAAGCCATTTAGCCAGGCTGAGAGGAAGAAGGAGTCAGGCCCTCAGCCTGCACTCAAACCTAGCTCACTTCCCCGCCACCTGAAGGGGAGGGCATTTTGCAGAGCAAGGGCCACCTTGGTCTCCAGAAAGGACAGAGAAGCCTGCCTGAAAGCTGCCCCATGCTTCACCAGGGACGGCCGCACCAGTACCTGGCATACCTGAGCACACAGGTATTGCTCAGGCTAACACCACCTGTTAAAAAAACCCAACCCTTTCCATCTTTTATAAAGTATAAATAGCCAGATATGAACCAAAACAAGGAAGCACAAGGCTGTCTGAGCCAGCAGCGCACAGCTGAGAGGGGTGAGCAGGAAAAGAAATAGGAAGCGGAGACAAAGAATTTCCACAACGTCCCCCAAAACTGCTTCCTGCACATGGGGAGACAGGAAACATTTATGGGAGAGATGCCCAGTCTGGGCTGAGCATGTCTAGGGCCCCAAACAACCTCTAGGTAAATAGATAAAAGTACGGGGAAACAGACAGAAACTCACAGCCCACAGCCACAATAAAAAAATCCCACTTGATGTGTCAAGAGCCCTGGATTTGGGGCTGACAAACACATACGAGCTACACCCTAGAAAGTAGGTAGACTAAGCTCTCCAGGACCCTTATCTGCATCCCAACCCCCATCAGCAAAACCCTCACAACAGCCTGGTGAGGAATCAGCTTACAGCAAGGTCATCCTCTCTGAACTCATGGGAACCCTCATTTCAAGACCCATATTTTGCTCCAGGAGGGAAACAGAGAGGAGGGTTACTTACGGGTTGAGAAATGCCACATACAGATAAATAACTCGGTCCCAAGCCAAGAGGCAGAAAGGCTGGAGCTCAGGAGATGCTTTTTGATTGCTTGCAGCAAGTTGGGAAGAGCTGGTGGCTGCCTGGTGTGGTTCCCCCATCCAGCAGCACCAGATGACATTTCACACACCCCAAAAGCACTGCTGACCTTTGCCCTTTGTTTTGGGCAAATCATAGGCAGCAATTTTCTTGATTCCATGGGAATATCTGGATTTACCCATGTTGTTGGAAAGCAGCACTGCCCAGCATGTTTGTTTCCTGGCCCTGCAGCCTCCGTTTGCTGCAGAGGCGGGGCTCTGTATTACAAATATTTGACCCTTACATATTGGAAAGGTGTGTTGTCAGACCATATTTTTGAAAACCTCTGTTTAGTACATAGTTCACATTATGAAAAAGTGTGACTGTTTTTTTCTTGTATTAACAATTCCTCTCCTTTTAGGTTTCTTTGATTTTGTGCGGCTAGTGACCCCTGCTCAAGGCTGCTAAATTAAAGATTTCATTGGTGTTTGTTAAATAAGTCTCTTCCTATCAGATTATAAAGTTTTATAAAGTTTATTTCTGTTATTCACCAGCCTCTAGCCAACCAGGTTTGCTTTACTTGTGGCCCTTAAGTTTTGCTGGTGACTAGAGGTGTTGAACACTGATGTGATGTTGGGAGCATCTCTCACATATGGAGTGGGACCATATGCCGTAGTCGAAGACAGTGGGACACAGTATGACATTTTGATGTGGCATTATGCCTTTTTCCCCCCTGACCTGTTTGACAGTAGATGGTTAATGCCTTCAGATGAAAGCACTTCATTAGACAGCTCATTTATTAAGCATGCTCGTACATGTGATTTCTCCTGTCCCCATACGTGTGACAAGAGAAGCTGATGAATCTGTGGGAATTATTAAAATCATGCACATCCTACACCTAAGACTTAAATATTTTGACGGGCAAAGCATTAATACCTAAAACTTCTTGGCATTTTCCCAGTGTCACCACTGTACACCAAAATATTAATAAGCCCTAGGGCAATAATGGTTAATGTTTTAGCTAGTTAAAAAGGTGGAGGTTTTAAGCATTAATTTGTCAGGAAGATGACAAGATTATATATGTTATCAGAAAACTAGCTCTTTAAAGCTGCCATCATGCAAATACTTGGCCATGCTTTACTGTAATAGCATAAAGCAAGGAGGCTGCTTTTGACAGCAACTTGCTGCAGTGCTGCAGCAGGAGGGTCTCCTTTTGTGGCTTAGCTGAGAGGGAATGAATGCATGGCAAGACGGTGGGAATCTTCTGTAAAAAATCTAGGGTCAAGTGAGAGATTACGTTTCATCTGCTTGGTTTTGCTCACCCTATTGGTCAGGATGTGACAAGTGTGAGCTGACAAGATTTGTTGCCTTTTAAATGTTCCCCTTTTTCTTCATGCAATGAATGGCAAAGAGGATCAACATGTTTAAGTCTCATTTTTAAGTACAGTAATGTGATTGATCGTAGATATATGAATCCTCATTAACATATAGCCCCCATCACATTACCCCTAAGGCACCCAGTCATGCATACAAGTGAGACAAGAACAGGGGAACCATGACTGAGAGTCCCCCCTCAAGGCTTTATCCAGTGACTGAAGGATATCTCAAAGTTTCAGCTATAAGAGCAACCTCTGAGGTTTTATTTTAAACATTTATTATTGTAATATATAATGCTCTGATGTTGGGTTTGTGCAGATTTTCAGCAACCACTTTGCACTCTGTTTACATGCTGTGCACCGAAGGAATACATTTATTTTTGACGAAGCACACGCTGCATCTTCAGTGTTCAGCAAAAGGGCTTCAACGTTCTTGTGGAAAAGAAATTCAGAAACGTGAGCTTCCAGATGCGATTTGCTCTGCTATGTTCCCCTTGCACGTGTGCAAGTTAGAGGAGCAGCCCCACATAGCAGCTACATGAAGACCTGGCAGGTGCCTCAACTTGGATGCCTGTCATGTGGAGAGGTCATAACTCTGCTACTGATCCCAGTGGCGCTGGATGGGAGGAAACGGGGTGCAGATGAGCACTTCCCTGCTTGGTCACTTGAGGGGAAGGGCAGAGTTGGGCATTTACTCTTCTTAAATAAAACTGAAAGTCACCCTTTCCACTCTCCTTGTGTGTTGCCAGGGCCATCAGCAGGGTCTCTGGTGCTCTCCATAAGTGGGCTGTGGTTGGGATGAGACAGAGATGGGCTGCCCCAGAGCCAGCTGTGCACCATCATTCCTCCATCTCTCCCTGAGATTGGTGTTGCCAGGAGAGTTTGACACAGGGTAGAGCCTGCCATTGGGCAGGCACTGACTGCCCTTGCTTAATGAGGGCAGCAAAGATGCTCCTCACACACAAGCAACAGTGAGTGCCTAAGGATGAGCCCAGATTGTTCCTCTGCAGCTCCTGTCTAGGGGCTGGCTCCCCGCAGATTATGGTGGAATGGTGACGAGGAGATTGTCCCAGGTGGGAGGGTGAAAAAACAGTGGTTATGCATGTGTGCATGCAGAGCTGGCTCCCAGGAGGGCTGCCCAGGACCGCATGATACACACCCACATTACCTGCATCCATCTCTCAAATTCTCAAAAGGCCCCATCGTCACTGTCCCTCAGCATTCCACCTCCTCCCAAAGTAGCCTCAGCAGATCCCCCAATTCACATCCAGCCAGCCCTGCCCTACCCACTGACTGCTGTGGCAATGCTTGGTTGCTGGGATGTAGGATGCTGGGAAGCTGAACCACCTGTATTTGCTGAGAGCTGTTTAGTACCCAAGAGATAAAAAGAAGCGGGGGGGACGATGATGACGAGGGGGGACTGGAGTTCTGGTAAAAAATATAACATCGGCAAAGTGTTGTTATAGCCACAACACCTAGTTATTAAGGAGAGACAAGGAGAGGTAACATCTTTTATAGGACCAATATATAGTGTTGGGAAAACAGGCTTACGGGCACAGACACGCTCTCACAAGAGAATGTATGTGCTTCCTCTCAAGCAACATCCATTAAAGGGATGTATTTGGACAGGATGCTGAGGAGCAGCAGCACAAAATCCTAAAATAGATACGATAATGTTTCTTTCTGTCTGGCTTAGCTTGCACAGGAGTTTCTGCTGCTCCACTAGCAACTTGCCCACGGAGAGATGCTTTTCCCCAGCCTGTTTCCACCCCAAATCTGGCTCAGCATGGTGAGATCAGGCTGCAGAACCAACCCTGCCATCCAGCTCAGAGCTCTGCTGTCATTTCTGGAAGGTTTATGCAAACAATATTGCCCTCACATGGCTGCCAGCCTTCTCATCTCCCCTTGCCAGCGTTTGCCTCAGACATGTACATTCAAGCGATGTCCATAGCATCAGAAAATTTCACAGGCCAAGGTATAGGAAAATGCCCAGGGAAAACCCAAATCATAAGGTAAGGAAATTAGGGTGGGTGAGAGAGAAAGGTGATTGGTGTTAAATTCTGACTGAGGAAGTCAAGCAGACAACTCAGTGAGCAACTACAGATGGAAGAAGAGACCATTTTCATCTCATCTCTGAAATCCTGTCCTTTTATACAGCCAAATTCTAGCACAGGAAGGCACTGGGATGGGGAAGGGGTTGGGAAGGCAGGAGATAAGCAGCACAGTGCAACTGGAAGGCCCTAAAGGGGACCTCCTGGAGTGACATCCAGCTTTCCTTTCCAACCCTGCCTCACTGAGCTATATAGTTTATTCCATGGGTTTGTTTTTTAAAAAACTCTGGCCCAATATCTGTGATTTCTGGCCTATTCCTTGCAACCACCATCAATCTCTACCCATCAGGACCTGCCATCCCCAGCCCAGTGCGCAGCAGCACCGTGGCCATGCTCCCACATGAAAGACTTGGCACGCTCCCCGCCGCGCTCAGGCAAGCCAAGTATTCTTTACTTAGATTTGTTTCAGACACACCAGCCATAAACTTCAGCCTCTGGCCTCTTGCTTTCATTTGATGAGACCAGCTTAGAGGAAGGAAGGGATCCAGCTTTCACAGTGCTGGACAGCCTCAGCACGTCTGCTGAGCAAACACCCTCAGTTTTCTCCCCTCACTACCCAAAATCACCTCCCTGTCCCTTCGCCGCCTCCTTTTCAGCCTTGTTTCCCATTTATTCAGGTGAGGGATCAGTGCTGGGTGCTGTGATAAAACTGCTGTGGCCTTCACCCTCACCTGGCACCTCAGCAGTCAGAGAGACCAGGCAGGCGGTGCTGGGGTGGTTGCTGCCCTCAGAAGCACACCCCAAGGGGTGAGCTCCTGTGAAAATTCCCCCCTGTGCTCAAGGTATTCCCCACTTA
This sequence comes from Mesitornis unicolor, assembly GCF_000695765.1. Taxonomy (NCBI): domain Eukaryota; kingdom Metazoa; phylum Chordata; class Aves; order Mesitornithiformes; family Mesitornithidae; genus Mesitornis; species Mesitornis unicolor. The sequence goes on along the minus strand of NW_010189351.1, from coordinate 5,203 downwards.
TGGAAATGGAGCCCTGTGTTCCGTTAAATCGCTTTTTTTCCTGTGTGCAGGCGCTCTGTTCCCTCTCTGAACTAACTGTGCCTCAGGCAGCTTTCCTCCCAGATGAGTCCTTCACTCCCAATTCTTTTTGCCTTATTGCTAAAAGAACAGAAAACTGTCCAAACTGCCCCAGTGCACACCAAATAGCTGACCTCAGCTCTTCACTAAATTCCTCAGTATCACTGCTCCCAGAATAACAGACAGGAGTAATTTTCTACTACTTTAGCAAAGTAATGGATCAAAAAGGGTTTGGGGTGTGTTTTTAAATTTTCTTTTTCTTCCTTAACTTGTTTATTCTTTTCTAAAATGTGGGGACAAGCGGAAGCTGAGAGCGCTGTTACCTCCTTCAAAGGTGTCTGGGTTCAGTCCTTTATGCCCAGTGACTCTGCATAGCCTCACTGACTGGATCCAGTGGTACTCTTCCAGGTGGACACAGGAGAAGGAAAAATGTTAGTATAGGAGTAACCTTTTAATATGATGGGAAGTTGGAGCACTTACCCGAAACAGCTTCCACCATTGTCACCACAACTGATGCTCTGACTTTCTTCAGCAGCCAAACAGAGGAAACCAGGTCCGTGACTGTCACTCCTGTGGCATCCTCTGAAACACAGACTCTTCCTGACACAGCCCTGAGATGGCTTTTACTGCAGGCATTTCATCATGGTGAGCGTTATGTTGCTGATGACAGGAAATTTTTCATTATGAAGCACATGGATTAAAGTGGTTCTGCTCAGTGTTGCAGGTTCTGCTCTTCTGGAACAGCTTGAAAAGCTGCCCTTCCATTCTCTTCCACAAAATACTCGGAATTTAATGGTGCACTAGATAGCCATCAGCTACAATTGTGGACACTCTTTTCTTGAAGCTAGGTAGATGTCATCTGTGGAGTTTAAGCAGCTTAAATAGGAACACAAGGGGTTATTTTAACAACTGTTTGCATAGATGAAGGCGGGAAGGGGGGAAGATTCACCTCTTACCTGGAGCACACGGATGGGAACTTCCCACTCTGCTCCTCACCCCTCAGATGAAATGAAGCAAGCCTCCTCATCCTAACTGTATCCAGCCCAGGTAGAGTGGTATTTATAATCTCCCCAGTTAACTAGAGCACGTTTATACACATTAATTAGCTCTTGTTTTGTGCCTAGAAATCCCTGTTATGTTAATAAAGCTTATGAAATCCCTCTGTCAGTGAGACATTTTCCCATTGCTGATGCCTGCATGTGAGGGGAAAGGTGTCTGGATGGGTGTGAAAATGGGACCAAGAGCCAAGAAGGCTCAGCTCATTCTTAGGGCTGCATTTCTACCACAGAGATGCTGTGTAACCTTGGAGAGTAATAACAGGAACAGATAATAATAAGCCTATCACACAGGGAAATTATAAAAAATTGAGCTGCTTCTGTAAGAAATAAATATAAAGGAGACAAGCTCAAAGGCACATTAAAGTGATCAGTTCAGGTGTGAGACACTCTAGTAACCCCCAAGCTTCCAGCATATTCTTTCAGTATTTCTTTAGTGTCTCTAAAGCATCCTTTGAGCCCTTTCCATCTCTGCAGCTGGAGCCAGCTGCACGCATGCTCCTATATGCTGGGAGGTCGCATCCCTGCAATCCAGCCAGCAGCTCATGAACAGCTGTTAATGCCAAATTTGCAGGCTGGCATCGCAAAGCCAGGAGGTTTGCAAGGGCACCATTGGCTGTTAGGGAGGAGAGAAAATAATCCTCTTCTCCTTCCCTCTCTTTTCTGCCTGCCTGAAATGAGGCCTAGATGCTGAACATCTGCTTAACGTACCAGTCAAGCAGGGACATGCTCTCCTTGTTTATTGCAGAACCATGGTCACAGAAAGCCTAGTTTTGAAGTATAGCCTGGAGACACACACATGGCTCTGCCTTCCCAGATGGAGTCGCAGAGGAGCAGGAAAAGGAAAGAAGCAGTAAGAAATATGGGGATGCAGGGTATGGCACAGCATCCACGGAATAACTGAAATCACCTGGCAGCATTTGTCTTCCAGTCGCATCCGCAGAGCTGGGTGGCTGCTGCCAGCCCCAGCTGGGGTTAGCCTGTGTCTTCTGAAATCAAAGCCTAGCACCACCGAGATGTGAGGAGTGTAAGCCTATTCAGGTGTGAGGAGATTCACTGGTCACAGCAGAGATTCAGTAACAGACAGCAGTACTGATGTTGTTTAGTAAAATATAGTGATAAATACAGAGTAAATGTCCCAGTGCATGCTAATTTCCCATAAGAATCAATTAACTGTAGTTTAAAAATATTTTTTTAATGTAATAATCTTCAACTACTGCTGGCTGATTGCAGTCACAAAGTGGAGACAAAATTCTCAGCCAAAGATTTTTTGATTCCTCATAAAAAAACCCCCCAGCATTTTGACTCCTGACATCAGCAAGGCACTGCCCTGTACTCGACAGAGACACAGGAACTCACAGAGGTGATACCAGTGGCAGAAAAACATTATGACACTATATTAAATAAAACAAGCTTATTTAGCTGCCTTTAAATAAGGTGGATGTATTTACTGCTGTTTGAATCTTGCCAGCAATGTAATAATATCATTATTAAAATCTAAGCTAGCATTTAAAGCAGCAGGGAGTTCAGTGATGTTGCTGAAAGCTCATTTCCATCAGCAAGAGCACTCTCCTCTCCAAGCTGCCTGGGAGAGACCTCCC
>NW_010189351.1:642-2459 GCF_000695765.1 Mesitornis unicolor | reverse complement strand
TCCTGCTCTGCAAACAGCAGAGCATTTATTCTAGCTTGCACAGGACCTGTAATAGGAAGAGGATGTGTTTTGGGAGCTAAACCCCTCAACTCCAGGACAGGTTTCATGTAGAGGTTGGTGGCTCTTTGGAGTGCATTGGAAAAATGGTAACACTTCTCCCAGCACTGCTGCAAAGGCATAAAAGCAGCAACCTCATTTTTAGGAGAGAAAAAGGAATGTCCAGAAATGATGTAGCTTGCCCAAAGTTGAAAAGTTATACTCAGGGTAAGAGCAGGAAGGGAAAGCCTGTGCCTGGACTGACAGGCCAAGTTCAGGTGTCTGCTTCCCTGTAAATGACTGCATCTCAGGGCTGCTCTTCCCCCCATCCTCATCTTCTGCATGTTTGTGTCTCCACTTCTGCTTCTCACTGTGGTTTGTTTTACTTGGTTCTGGGTTTATTTGATACAGAAACACTTTCAACATGCTTTTCCACAACTCATGAAGCACTAGTCACAACATGGCAACGTGGTAGTAAGTACCAAAGGATAGAGGCTTGTTTAATTTTATTTTGGCTGCCTGCACCCCAAAGCTATAGCTCAGCATCTTATGAAGTTTTGCCCAGGAGCTGAGGTTTGGCACTGTGCTCCAGTGGCTCCCAGCATCCATGGGATCTAGCAGCAGGTACCATGTGAATTTCCACAATATTAAAGGAAGCAGCATCTCAGGACTAACCTATCATAATTAAACCAACTGGAGAAGCAATTAGTGCCAGGCTACATCCTGAGCACCATGGTGCTAAATAAAGGCAGTTCCACACAGTGCCAAATGGCTTACTGTGGACCTTGTCTGCTCCCTCTTTACCTTGCTTAAAGCATGCTCCAGAAAGCACCCAATATTTCTTTCTCCTGGCAGAGCCTGCCTAAGCTGTTCTTGGGAAGAGGAGCAGTATGGATGCAGGGTGGATGAGAGGCATAAAGAAAAATGAGTGGAGAAACACTGATGTGAATCAGGATTCCAAAGCTCAGGAATCACAAACGTGGTCCACACCAACCCTCCCATGCCATTTCATGGTACCCAGTAGGGGATGTTTTGATGCCGTGCAAGCTGTTTGTGGGCTTGCCTTGGTCACCTGAAGTTGTTGCAGGCACAAGACCCCCATGGGCCATCACCTTGACTGGCCCACAGGAGCAGCTATCACCCAGGCACTTGGCAAGAGGGTGCTGGGGTGGGTGCTGGGAGGGTTGGGAGTACTGTTTGCTGTGATCCTGGAGCCCTTGAGCAAAGCTGACTGCAGACACACTCTCAACAAGGCAGGAATGGGGACAGGACTACATTCAGCTGGACCTCACAACCAGCACACACATCTTACATCAAGGGTGACCTCTAGGTTTTACTGGTACCACCTTAGCACACCTTAGCCAGGCTGGCTGGGGATAAGTCTCTTCTGCTGGTCAAGTATTGAGAAGGTAATTTTAGCTTGAAGGTGTACTTTTCTAGAACCCCAGAACCAAAACACTTTTCCTATCATTTTTATCTGCTTTCCATGTTATAAAGACCCTTTGTCCAGGGTCAACAGTTTAAACCAACAGCAGTGCCTTCCACTCACTTGTATTGTGCAAGGACATAGAGGCAGAGGGAGAAGTGACACCTACGTGCACAAACTCCAGCATGGGGATGGATTTGCATATTCCTCAAGCTAGAAAAGGAAAGTGCAGGTAGTTCTCCTGATCCTTGACTGAAGACATCTTCATTCATTAGGCAGTAAAAACTATAACCACCCAGCAAAACCTTTGCTGCCACGAGGAGAAAACATATCTTTGTGTGGTGCCAAATCAACC
>NW_010189351.1:0-611 GCF_000695765.1 Mesitornis unicolor | reverse complement strand
TGGACCCGATTCCACCCAGGACCCTGCTGAAACTGGACACTTGCTCTGTCACCAGCTTTAGTGACCTTTAGCTTTCCTCCCTTGCACACTGTCTCTGCCAGCTGGAACCTGAGGCACACACCTCAACTGAGAGCTGCTCTGCAGAGCCTATGCTGGAATCTCAATAGGATGGCAGGCCGCTACAGAAACTAATATATCTGATGAAAGATACCCAAGAAAAAGGTCATCACTGGGACTGTGTTGTGTCCACCTCAAAATGGCAAAGGTAGCTCCCAGAGGAGGAGAGGGCAGGAGAAAAGCCAGACCGAGCAGTCATGTGCATGAGGAAGAGCAATCACAGTTCTCTGTGCTACAGCACATCACACCCCCTAAAGAAAGTGCCTGGACTGGCCCCTGGTGGCTGGAGCCTGGGTAATAGTGGTGAGCTCCATGGTTTTGTTAGTGGCATTTTAATAGCTGTACTTCTGTTAAGAATCTCTCTTGTATCTGAAGTATCCACTAAACTTTTGCTCCTTTTAAAAAAAAATACCAAAAAGGCAACATTAACAAGTAAACCTAAGGCAACCTATCTTTACCAGCCCTCCAGGGAAAAAAAAAAGGGTTCTATATAT
>NW_010189350.1:1180-2405 GCF_000695765.1 Mesitornis unicolor | reverse complement strand
TCTGGTGCTGGGGACTCCAGAGCTGGACACATCAAAACCCATAAACTCCCTCCAGCAATTTGTCCAAGGGACAGGAGATTGAACTGGGACGGGCTGCTTTATTCCCATTATTGCCTTCTCTGGTTGAGAGGCCGCAGCGAGGGCTGTGGTTTGGCTCCTAGGAAAGGGCACCCACGTGCCCTCCTGTGCCCCGGCGAGGGCTTGGCTCCAGTTTGCCCAGTTCCTGCTCCCAGCATGGCCACGTGGCTTTGCCCGCCTGCACCTTGGCTCTGGCTGTGTGCCCCGCTCCATGGGCAAAGCCAGGCCATCACGTGGCAGCCACCAATGCTGCGTGTTGGCACCGTGTGCTTTGAGATCTTCCTTCCAGGGGCTCGGCCATGCCTGGCCCCGTGGCCGCAGTCCCCCACAGCTGCTGGCAGGGTCACCCTTCCCCTTCAGCTCCCATCCATTTCCCGGAGGGGAAATTGTCCCCTTCCCAGGATGGAGCACGAAGCAGCAGCCGGGAGGAGGAGGAGGAGGGGAAGTGTTGGGCTCTTCTCCGTCAAGGTCTGTAATTACGGGAGCCTCCAGCTTCCTGCGCCGCTGCGGGGCGAGCACAAAGGCCGTGGAGTGGAGGAGGCAGCTGCGGCCGAGCGCAATCAGGAGCTATTGAGCGGCTCTGCTGCCTGCGATGGGGCCTGCTCGTGTGGCAGCACCATCTGGAGGAGCCCTCTTAGCCTAGAAATGATGAGGGGAAGCTGCTGCCTTCCGTTTCTGGGCTTGGTTGTCCCTTTAACCTTGAATTTGGGCCGGTTTGGCTGCCAGTGCATGGGCACAGGCCAGTTTGGGCCCTGGAGGTTGTGTGAGTAACACAGCCCCCAGTGCAGGACCCAGATTGGGGCGTTGCTGCCCCAGTTTGAGCTCTCATCATCCTGGTGTGGGTTAGGGCTGGGCTGGGCACTAAACCCTGCACAGCCACTCTCTGTGAACCCCTCTGCCCTCCCCAGAAGGGAAGAGAAAAGAGAAGAAGAGAGAGAGACTTTACGGGTTGGGAAAGAAAACAACAGGTTTAATGAAACAATAACACTGATACTACAGGATAATGATGGAAATAGGAACTAATGGAATAGATACAGACATGTACAGACATAGATACAAAACCAATGTAAAATCCTCCCCCAGTGACGATGACGTCCCCAGAGGCTCTGGGAGCACTGGAAAAGTCCCAGTGCGGACCCAGCAGCAG
>NW_010189350.1:0-1138 GCF_000695765.1 Mesitornis unicolor | reverse complement strand
GAAGCAGCAGGGTCTGCTGGGCCTTGGGCCATTGCAGGGGTGGAGAGGGAAGGAAGGGTCCAAGCTGGAAGGGTCCAGCCCCTGGTGATCCCTGGGCTTTGCACTGAGTGTGGCGTGTGTGGGATGCAATCCCTGGTTGGGCAGGTTTGGGTCTGCTCCTCCTGTAGGTGCAGACACGGCCCCATGGTGAGACATTGCCCGTGTGCTGCTCCCTTGTAGCAGCACACACTGTCTGGAAACCGTGCTGCTGGTTTCAGCAAGTTCAGGCACTGAGAAGAGACTGAGCTGGAAAGTGAAATCACTGAATAGGAAATCAGTTCTGTTTGGCTCAAACCAGGACACCCAGTCTGACCCCTCATCGCCCCAGGATGGTGGCTGAGGTGGTGGCACCAAACAGGAGGTGCAGTGGTGACCTCTGGGGCTCTCTATGCTTGGAAACGCTTCTGTTTGACCCTGTTCTTGTCCTCCTCAGGCGTCTCCCTCTTCAGCCTGGCTGCGCTGCTGCTCCCGGAGCAGTTCCCCCATTACCTGGCCATGGTGAAGTCGCTCAGCCTGGGCCCCGCTCTCATCTACTCCGCTAAATTCGCTCTGGCTTTCCCCTTCTCCTACCACACCTGGAACGGGATCCGGCACCTGGTGAGTACCACGGAAGGGGAATAGGAATCGGTCACCTCCGGCGTTTCGGAGCCTGGCTGCTATTTTGGGGCACGTTTAAGTTGCAGAGCACTGGTGCTTCACCACTGAAGTCCCCGTCCCGGCGTCTCCTTGGGTGCAGGATACAGACACGGGGTGCTGGGAGCAGCCCTATGGGTGCTGTGGCAGTGCCACTGTCACTCGTTACCGTGCCCTCGTCACGCAGCCATTTTGGAGCATTAAATGAACCCTGCGGACGCGTGGCAGAGGATTTGAGACAGCTCGGAGAGCGACCTGCCGCGTTTGGGCTGAAGCAGGGAACAAGCAGCTTCCTGTGTTTGTCGAGCGAGGGGGAGTGGAGTTTTTGCCTGGGAACGGTACAAAATGTGCTGCTTTTTGGAGCTGATTTGGGGTTGGTTTGGTTTTTTTCCGTAGCTCCAGGTAGGTTGGGTTTTTACGGGAAACTGCAAAGGCAGCTGGCCCGGAACGTGACAGGATCCTGCTG
>NW_010189349.1:13430-13762 GCF_000695765.1 Mesitornis unicolor | reverse complement strand
CGGGACGCGGCACGGGGCGACAAGGGCAAGCAGCTCTCGTTAAGCGCCTCCTTCGCGGCGGAGCCGAAAACTGAGAAGGAAATTTCCACTTCGGCTCTCGATAAAGCGTCTCCACCTCCGTCCCCCCCGACTGCGACGCGGAGCAGCCTGGGAAAGCGGGCGGGGCCTGGCGGCACCCTGCCCTCTGCCTGCCCCCCGAAGCTCACCTGCCCGTTCGCCAGTGCCTTTTCCTCTACCTCAGCGCACTCCCAGCAGCCCGCCGCCGGAGCCCAGGGCCGTGAGGCAGCCAGGGAAGGGATTCATACAAGCTCCCCGCGGCTGTGGAGGGAGAG
>NW_010189349.1:3592-13360 GCF_000695765.1 Mesitornis unicolor | reverse complement strand
TGCCGCCAGCTGCTGCCGCGGTGCCGCCCAGTCAATCACCGGGCAAATGGCTCAAAGTCTGATTAAAAGCAGTAATCTGCTGCGGTTAATTTTTGTCTTTAATTTCTGTGCCGGCCTCTGTAACACTTCCTCCCCCTTTTGATTCCCCCATTCCCCTGCGGGGTGCGTACCTGTTTGCTTACCAGTTTCAGCCAGTTGTAGTTTGATACCATTTGTGGTCCCTTAGGGCACTGAAAAAGTACACACACGCCCTGATTTCAATATCATCATAAAGATCATCCTTTTCATGAGCAGTACAGAACAGTTACTTTTTTTTCCTGTTTTATGCTGAAAACCTTGCTGCGTTGAAGTTATTTTCAGCCCAAAATGAAGAGCTCAGACTATGCCACAGCATTTTACCAATCGAACTAAAAAGGAACTCATGATTCTGTCTTTTTTAGAAATATTTTGATGCTACCCCTAATATTCCCACAAGTACCTGCCTCCTGTCACATTCTGTGATCTTGCCCTGTAGGAAATATTGAAGCCTCAGGAAGTTCTTCTGTTGTAAAGCAAGGTTATTAGCCTAAGACACAAGAACTATGCAAACAAAATTGTGGCCGGTCACTTCCCTGAAGAGTTATTACTCTAAATAGACGGAGGTCAGGGGAAAGGGGCATAACTTATACTCAGAATTAACAATGTCATGAGGAAAACAGCTAGTTCTACAGGTTTAGTTCGCATGAATTTCATATGCGTTCTTCTCCAAAAGTGCAGTGTGTTAGTAACCACCACTGTGTCATCCACCACCGTCTACTTGTGAATGTGACTTGTCTTTTACCAAGAACTGCTGTTGTCTTGTTACCAAAGGGTTTTGCATGACCTCACTACTTGAATCATCACTTCTGTTCCTATTTCTGTTGAACACATTACCTTATCCCACTATTTATTCTCCATTCACTCACCTGTATGCCTTTCCCCGCACACAAGATTCAACATTTGGAATAGTCTGTCAACAGTTTTTCAATTTCCTTCTTAAATATCTTTCTTCTCATTCCCCATGATCATTAATCTTAGTATTCTCTTCTGTCTAATCCTTTGCTCAGACCAAATGTTTGAAATCTTTAGAGCCAGGAATCTATCTTTGTAAGAGTTCAATAAACAGAATTTCTTCTGTTGTATTTTAAGTTAAAATGTAATGTTTATGGGTTGGCATTATTAATGTAAATATGTTATTCTACATTAATAGCCTTTTTATATTGAGGATTAAAAGGATAAGAATATAGGAGTCTGAATCAAATTTCAAATGCCATAACATTTCCAGATCTAAACGTTATAGCTTGAGTACATTTCTTGTGGTAATATGTTTTTGTCTTTCCTTTCTTTAAATTTGTTCCCTAAAAAAACTTGTTTCAAGTTTTATAACCCTCTTTCCTGTGATTTGCATCTGTCTTTAATATACACTCACCACTTTCTTAAAATCTTTCTCCATTTCAACTGATTAGATCTACCCCTTCCATTAGCCCACTCTATTTTTTTCTTCTTTAAAAGTAAAGACATTCTGAAAATTAAACTTTTTTACTTGGAAAAAAAAAGATTTCTTTAAACACACTCACCTTAATACATTGTTCAGTCCTATAAGTTAGTATTACTATTACCATAGTAGAATGATACCACTCTATCCAATGAAGCATGTGATAGATGGTGCCCTCTGCTTCTACTCAGGCAATTTGGTAGATGATAAACTAAGATCTATTTAAGGATTAAGGGCAAAGTGACATTTTTGTTGGAATGAAATATCAAAGGTTGAATGCTCCAGCTTCTGTATGCTAATTTCAACAATACCTAGTCTAAACAGAGATTCAATCTTCTTAATGCTGAACATAATACTCCTACCAGAAGCTTGCAGTTGTTAACTATGCTTAGTTAACAACTGATAACTTACCCAAGTCTAACTAAACTTCCAGAAGTTGGTTGTGACTATATTTTAAACATAAAGGGAGAAGTTGGAGCAGTCATGGATTGTTTGAGAATGAAAAGAACTGAACCTCTGCCTACTAAATATCAAATAGATGAAAGAACCAAGAACACTTAGGCAGGAGCACCTTCATCCTTCCAGTCATGGTATAAAGACATGTCCTATTTGCTTGTCCTCATGGTTCATTAGGAATTCTTAATGCCTGTTTTTAAAACAGTTCAATAAAAGTTAGAGCTAGCTACTTATCCTGCTTCCTTTCATTTTCACCTTTTGTTTTCTGCAAATTAGCTGTGTCAAAATCAAATCCCAGAAAACATCTTCTGAAGACTGAGACTCTTTCTCAAGTTTCTAAGAATAGTTGTTTTGCTTTTTTTGAATAATTTCTTTTCCTTTTTCTTTCCTCATCTCCTGACACCTGTACCCTATGAACTGTGAAATTAATTAAGAAGAACTCTAGTGGGTTCCTCGCAGGCCACAAACTGTTCAGGTCTGCTGTAGACTTGTTCTAGGAAAGATCTGATGTTACATGAAGTAAGCGCTCAGGAGTAAAAAGAAAGTGTTTTCTCTTAATGCTTGATATTTTGTAGGTACACTATACTAAATTAAAATAATTCTAACGCTGACCATAGATGTACATGACATGGAACTCAAGAAAACAGAGTGCTTTAGTTCTCTCCCAGGCCAGTGCTCTACCAGGTGGTTTGGGTACTGACTACATACAGCCTGTCTGATCTGCTTATCCTCACTGTTCTGCCATTCTCTTTTCCTTCTTCTGCTAATCAGAAACCAGGTTGTGGCATTACATTTTTCATCTTGCCTTTAGGTCAGTGCTGGATGCTGTATAAGCTCTTTTAAAGAAAAATAAAAAAGAACAAAGGAAAGAGCAACAGACTCAGAACCAGTTTTAACTTCCCAGGTGCAGTTCTCCGGGCTGCTTTCCAAACCCAGTAATTCAGTAATTGCTTCAAAAGAACTCGGTGCATAAATGTGACTATAAATGGGAAATGTACCCCTTCTAGGCATAATAAATTTTAATAACACTTTGCATAGCAGAGAGTCTCAAAATACTTTCTATTGTTCTAATCTCACAAATACAAAAATTGAGTCATCAGAAGGTTAAACCTGCCATCAGACCAGCCAGTTGGCAAGCCTGGAAATATTTTTTATTCCAGTTCTTTTCTTTGATCACAGGCTTTCTGCAGTGCTTTAAGGAATATCATCTCTGTTGATTATCCAGCACATATTATTTGTGTCAAGATGAATCACATCTCTGTACACACAGTGTTAAACTGTAATTCAACTCTTATATTTATTTATTATATTGATTTTTAAAGTGCCTGGTGCCCTAGCATCCATATTGATTTACCAGCAACAACTCTCGACACACAAAGTTGATAGTTCTGCCATATGTTTACTGTACTCTGTAAATAGATTTCATTTTAATCTTGGTAAAACTAGCTTGAAATATGTAATTTTATAAAAGTCTTGACAGTTTTCAAATTCCTCTAAAATTGATACTGCTGGGTATGTTGTTGTGTCCTGGTTTACTGGGACAGAATCTCAGAATCATTTTTCTATTCAGAAAAACTGTATTTCTAACAAAAAAACCTTCAGCATTTGTTTTCAGTGGGAACAAAGTGATAAGACACTTTGTTTTAGTTTTCAGCCATCGTTGGTATGTGGTGATCAAGGTCTTGAGATAAACAGGTGCAGAGACTGGAGGAAGCAAAAATCCAGGCCAGTTGATGCTATGCTGATCTCAGGCTGGTCAGCAAAAATTATTCCAGACCACAAATGTCACATTCACTATAAATTGAGGAGTTTGCTGGAGAAGGTTCTCCTCCTTCAGTGGCTGACATCCCAAGAGGGACTAGCCCGCTGTTCTACTCCCAAGGCCTATTCCCCCACTATATTGGCTGAGTATAACTCTGTGTACTTTATATTACTACTGTTAATGATATTGGATTTTATGATTATTGTTTTATTAAATCTGATTTTATTTCAACCCATGGGTCTCCTTTCCTTTTCCTTATTCTCCTCCCTGGGTGGGGAGGAGTCATTGGGTGACAGAACAGCTATCTATACCATGATACATGTGAAATAGCTTACTTACTCTTTCAGCTTTTCAGAGTTTCACCTGGAAACTACAGAAGATTCTCATGGAATCCTGGACATCTGTGCCAATAGTCCTGGTTACCTCCAAGGCCCCAACAGATGAACTCACAGGTGTCTTTCCTCAGTGCTATTCCTGGCTCCAAGTCCATGAACTGTAGGCTGAACTGCTGTGAGTAGTTACCTGGTCACACATTCTGCAGGAAATCTGAGCAAACTACAACAAAACTCTAAACCATGCATGTTAATCTCGGTTCAGTGAAGAGACAAAACCTGCTTAAGTCAAGTTTAAGCTTAAGTAGGTGATAAATCAAAATGAGCAGGTGAGGTTAAACTGTACACTTGTTTAGGGCTATTTATAAAACATTATAGCTACTGAGTATAAGGAAAGAAGGCAAAATCTTCAGAGTAATTACACTACTCAAAAATACAGGTTAAATAAAGCACTACAAAATCATAATTAAGGCCAGTGTCTGCATGTATTTTAACCGACACATGTATTTTAAAATATGAAGAGTAATTACAAATTGACTGATTGACCAAGCTTGAACTGCACATGCATCCAAAGATTTACCATATCTGGGCATTTTTCTAAAGGGCAAAAAATACACATACTCTGTAAGTACCCAAAAAGAGCCTACTTATGCAGATTTAGGATGCCTTGCATGCAAGAATAAACTCACCTGCAGCAATATAAGAGGAGGAGTTGAATGGCTTTTCTATCTTCTAGAAATGTAAGCTTTTCTAACATTTTCTAGACTTCTCAAATGTCCTTCTTTGAAGAAAAGTTATAAACCTTTTCAATTTGAAACATTCCCTGTGAACAAAGACAATATCAAATGTGCATTTAAATGTTATGTAAGCTTGTAAAAGAAGCCTGAAATACTTTTGGCTATTTTTAAGGCATTATCACAATGCCATTCTGTGTTCTCTAGTGAAATCTCTAATCAATTTCATACCATAAAAAGCATGGAAGGGAGTAGTTGAACTAAATTAAAACAATTAAAAAATGTGTACAGAATTATCCTAAGAGACTGAGAGTATGATTATCATATATAAATGACTGCCAATTCACATTCAACCTGAATCAATAATATAGAGGAAGGAAAGGCAAAGAAGGGTGGCAAAGAGGGAAGATGAGAGGGAGAAGGGGAAGGAAAGAGCCGGAAACTGTTGTGATTCTATGTCAATGAGAGAAGAAATTACTAAACTGGCATAAATATCTTCCTCACAAAAACACCATTCCCAACAACTGTCTTTGTAGTTTCAAGAAGTAAAAACTAAATAAATTATGTAGAAATTATGCTGCTTTCTCATGCTTATATCTGATACCTTTACATCAAATTTGTGGATAATCAGGACTCTGCTCCTTGCATCCTTTCTGCAAGTATTTGAGCTTGCATACAAGGGCCTGCACACCCAGTAGACTTCAAGCTGGATGGTTTCTTTTGGTGTCCTTGTGTTGTGTGTATCTTTTCTCTAAACCTTACTTCCACCCTTGTTTACAGTGTATTTCCTACAGAACTAAGGTTAATGTGACCAGACTTTGTGTCTATACTCGCTTAACAACATGAGGAGGAGCAAATTTAGAACTTCTCTGGGACTTTCAATCCCAAAGTTAGTTTTAAATCCTGTAACTAGGAATTACTGAACAAGTTGAAAGAATCACTATTATTACTTACTGAAAGACAGGATAGTTGAGCTAAGCTTTTATCCATTCTCTTGCTGTCGATGAAGTGACTCATTTGGTTTTTTGTCTGTGGGTAGAAGGGAGAGGTCCCTTCACTTTTGAAAGGTGCATAATCCCAGTTTCTCTGGATTAAAATTGACTAGCATAACCTAGTTTAGTACCCCGTGCTCAAACTTTGGCTCTTTCTTTATTTTGATCCCCCTGCCTTGTTCCTTGTGTAGGGCTCTCATGCTTCAGTCCTTGCCTGCCAGTAGAGTAGAAGCACATAGTTGCTTGCACTGCATTCAATGAACAAGCAACTGCACCCTAGGTTAGTCCATGGCTCTGCACTTGTTTTCCTATTCTGGAGCTCTTTTTCTTTTATAATAGACATGCTTCTTTTTGCTTGTTTGTTGGTTTGCAGGTTTTTTCCACTGTCTTTTGGGGAGGGGGTGTTGTTTTGTTTTTAACTGATTCCTGTTTCCTTGTGGTCTTCTCCTTTTATTGTGTACCAGCCTGGTTAAAATCAGTTACACCAGAGGAGCAGACCTTTGAGCAGCCTGTTCAGCTTCCATTGCCATCACTAGGAAAACCACGATTTCCTTCATTAGGAGCGAAATGAAGTGAAGCAGACTATGTACATCTGTAGGGTCACATGAGCTTGGATTAAAGTTCAGAGCTGAGCGCTGCTCCCTCGCTGCTGCCACCCCTCACCTAGTAAGAGTGCATATTCCACCCACTCCTCGGGGTGCAGCGTGGCCAAAGGCACCCTGGGGGCTACAGGGAGTCCCCCTAGAGTAGCAGAACAGGGCTCATGCCACCACCCCAGCCAGGGAGCAAGGCAGGTTGGGCTGAAATGGGGTTCTGAGGAGGCTGGGCAGAGCCATTAAAGCCCATGAGTGCCCCAGAGCCTGGCAGTAACCTTCCTGGTTCCACCTTGGAAGGAGGTAGAGAAGCAGCAAATCTGACTTTGAGAGACACAGACTCATATTTCCATTCTGAACCCACAAGCTGTAGGTCACCATCTCAGGCTGCTTTTGAAAGCCATGTAGATATTTTTCTTTCAGTATTGTTTATTACATTATTTGTCATACAGATTTTATTTACTCCTGAGGCTGAGAATCTCAGGGAGGCTTGCTATAGAAGTACTGGACATAAGAGAAGAATGACTTAGAACAGCCTGATATTTAATCATAGGCTGTAAATATATTTTACTGACTTCTCTGTTCGCAACCGTTGCTAAGCATGGGAAATCGCTGAATTAGTCAGCTTCATTTGTATTTTCGTTACAGGAGAGCTTGGAATATTAATGAAATTAGATTTCAAGTTTAGGGATAATGAAGCTATGTATTCCCATTGGAAAATTAAAACTATAACAGAAAAATAAATCCAATACAATAAAACAATAGCAAACATACCGAGGGTAAAGGGCCAAATTTTGCCAAAGTCTCTCTCTTCTCCTCCATAGTGTTGTAGAACTCAACAACCACAGAAGCAGACGAGTGCAGAGGAGGAGAATCACTTCCCTGGCTCCTGCCAGCTTGGACAACAAGCAGTAAACAGACAGGAGGGTAATCAAGGGGAAAGTTACAAAGAGTTGCTACTATAAGAACATAGTGCCTTACTTAGGACCTCCCAGTACAAGTGGAATTCAGACTTTTTTATCAAAACACTTTGAAAGAGAACTGGAAGCCTCACTGCACTGCAACCAAACACATATTCTTAATCATTACCAGCTTTCCTAAATTCTGTTGCTTTCTCATCTTCCCTTAAAATATTTAGGTTTGTGCAGGAGATTCAACTCCCGCAGTCTTTCTGCTTGAAGATGTAACAACTTTTCTGGTTTGTTTGAATCCACAAAGCTTTTAACATGTGAAAAGGAAAGAATATTCATTCTGGCTTTATCCCCTCTCTCCAAAGCACCAGAGGTGGGGAGCAATGCTGCTGGTTCTTTCTCACACACTGGAATTTTGCATTTCTATGTCAGCTGGCCTCCTTGCTCGCAGTCCCTAAAGGCTGGGGTTCACCCACAGTACAGGGGAAAATCTTCTACAGGCAGGTCACAACTGCAGCATTTCGTTTCAGTTCTGTGATCCATGTATCTTCTGCCTCAACGTTATTCTGAGATTTACATTTTTATCTTGACTTTTTGTTTCTAAGTGAGCAGCATTTTTGTTTCAAAGTTACTGTTTTCCCTGGTATCCATTACACTTGGCTGTGCTTTGAGTATGTCAGGAGCTTAGTCAGCTGTTAGAGCGACCAAGACTTGTTTTTATTCTTTTTATCACTTTCATCCGGTGGAAAAAGTTTTCTGCCGCTCTCCCTGCTGATATTTGATATCCTGTCTCCAACTGACGTATGTCTTTAACTTTTAAAGAACAGCATGTCAACTAGCTCTGTTAATTATCACTCATTTTGTCATTTTTTTTTTCATTGCAAGATTATTTTGGAGGTGTTACTTCTCAGGGGAATTACTTTTGCTAATCCAACCCCTCTTCTGTAATAATAATAAAAAAAATTACTTTCTCATGCTTTGCAATAATGTATGTATTTAATCTACAGAATTAAAGGAATGTTTAGAGTAAGCAAAGCAGCCAGTCAGCAGCTTTTCTGTATGTATATTACAAGTAATATTGTAATGCAAAAAAGTAAAGAGGGAACTTGGGAGACTTTTTTAGTTTCTCTTAAAGTGGTTTACATTCTAATAGGTTTTCCTGATAATCATCTTTCCTCCTCTTTTTTACCACAAATAATATTTCTGGCACCAACAGCAACTACCTACATTGAAAAGAAAGAGTGGGAAGCTATTACTATGTGGTTATTGATCATGTAATCAAATGCATGACTAAGAGCCATACCAAAAGCTATCCCCTGCTATTTTTACGATGAGTAAATGACAAAAACATCTCCAAAGCCTTATTCTACCACAAATTGCACACTTTGCCTATCTTTACAAGTGTTTGCTTATCACTGGTTTTGGGAACAGGAAGCTTTAAGCAGTAGAAAAACACAAGTATACAGAAGTATACAAAAGCAGAAATGCTGAATGAATGCTTGAAAAGTAGATCAACAAATCCTACAATTGCATGGATTAATTGCCCAGAATTATGTATTTATAAAAATACTTGCAATAGAATTCATAGAACCTCAGTGGTGGACAAGTGGTACTCATGGGATAGCTCTTCTGTGACGGTCACTTCTAGCTCAATAAATCATTATGTTGCTTTGCTTTGCTAAGTTGCATAAAGTCACTGCTCAAGGTCAACTTTTATGTCATCCCTAGAATGTTTCATCCCAAACCAGCTCTGCCACAGCCTCAACCAGATCCTGTCTTACAAGCCAGTACTAAGCATGGGCCTATGGTGAAGAAAGTAGAATAAACCCAGATGCTTGAACCTTCAGAACTATTTTTTTAAAAATCACCTTTAAAACCCTTAGATGAATTTAAGGTCACAGCTTATGTGTAGTCCAGTTTCTGCCAGTAAGGGATTTTGTTTTCCTCCTTGGTGGAGGAGTTTCCCACCAAGAAAACTTCTTAATCACGGGTGCACATGACAGTCAATGCCAGAAACCAAACCTCTGGCAGAAAATATTTTTTCCTACAATAACATCTCCCTTGCTTACTCTTTTATAAAGCAAACTCTTTAATTGCTTCCAGAAATATGCGGGGCTCCTGTTCTTCTCTGGTGTATTTCAACTTTCCCTTTTTTATCTTTGTGGTGTTTTTCAGCATTCTTTCCTCAGCTAGCTGGTCAAATCTGATCTTCATAATTGTCTAGATGTGTTCATAAAAAGAGTGAGGCTTCCCTGAGAGAGGAATGCTCACATTTATCTGGTCAAAAGAGTCTGGCAAAATCTGAATTTCATATGGGAAGGATCACAGACCGAAACACAAATACAAGAACAAAGCACACTTTTGATGCAGTTGCTGAAAGCATAAACAAGATCATAAAAAGGTTAGAAAATAAAATGTAGTAAGTATGGGGTTTGGTTTTTTTAATAGTATATCGGGAAACATGATCTTTCTTTT
>NW_010189349.1:0-3561 GCF_000695765.1 Mesitornis unicolor | reverse complement strand
ACGCTTTGTTTGTTTCCGGGTGGGGGGGGGAGGAAATAATAGAAAAACTGCATGACAGAAAAACTTGGGCTCAAAGTTCAAGAAACAGTTGAAAAAGGCCCAGAAGTAGCTATGGAGATGCATTTCTTACGTTTTTTTACTCAATTTTACCAAACTCTGAAGTTAATTCCAGTTTTACATGAGCAAAAGATGTTTCTGTGTGGACACAAAGTGAGTGAAAGCAGTACAGGCATTTCAAAAATGAAACAAGCTGTTTACAGAGACATAGCCTATGGAAACCTTTTTCAAAACTCATGTCCAGTGAATTCAGAATAAATTAAAGAAAAGCATTTTTAACTGAGATAGGCATATGGAAAATGGTGCTTTGGGCAGTTCAGGTAAATTTTGTGGCAGAATAATTTTATGGCTGATAATAATACCTGCAGTTAATGCACATACCAAGTCAAGGATAATTAAGATAAGGGTAATTAAATCTTATAGGGTATAAACTAAATTGACAAAAGTCAGGAGGGAATATTTTTCTTCCTAATTTTATTTATCAGTGCACTGCATATATTTTTAGGCAATATTAGAATATGTTAACCTATTTTTAGAGGCTTCTGTTTCTTGGATACTGCTGATAATAGAAGAGTGGATCACTGATACCATCTGGCATCAGATTCTTTTTGGTGTCTTTTGTGGAAACCTACAAGGTCTGCGAAAAGACACGCAGAAATTCATAGTGAGAACAATGTATTGTGTTGTGTATATATTCAAAAGCATGCTAAAACATTAATGTAGCCACCTTTAGTACATTTTTAATTTCTTAGCTTGGTGCTCTGTAAGAATGAGAACCTATTTCTACATCAGACATCCAGAACACACACTGCTGCACATCGGCGTGGAGATCTGAAAGAGTGAGTTCTGCCACTGAGCCTTTCTGCTTCCTTAATGAGCTTCCCAGCCCTTCATGGACTGCTGAGGAAGCCCAGGTCCTCAAAGGGATCTGCATAATTCTCAGTGTTGTTTTTTTTTTAATGAACAAGCCCAGCTGCATTTCAACTGGTGCTGCATGTGAAGAACACACATAGATTACCTCTTAGTTTCTATAGCTCTGTTTTCATAATCACACCCTGATAGGGCATTATGTTGTTTTTATAAACTTGCCTGTCATACAAATGTGATATGCTTGTCAAAAAGGCAAAAGAAATCCTAGGATGTATCAGGCAAGACAGTCCCAGCAGGGACTTCCTAAAAGTACAGAGCTACATGGGATTCAGAAGTAGGGGGATTAAAGTACAAAGCACTCTTGAAGCCTCATCTGAAGTACTGTCTGGTCTCATATATTAAAAAACGAAACAGGTATGGATAAAGGATAATGACATTATTAGGTAAATGAAGACTTTCCATTCTCTCATAAGAGAAGTCTGGAGCTTGGCTACTTCCATCCTAGCGCAAGAAAAGCTGTGTGTGGACAGAACCACCCATTACAAAAGTTTCTGGACAGATGTATGCTAAGGGAAAAAGATTCCTTTAGGCTAAAAAACAATATTGGTGTGCACAAAATAGGCATAAACTGTTACTGGAGTTCTAGTTGAAAATTTCTAATAATGCATGAAGGTTCTGAAACAACATTCAAATATGAGTATGAGGCACAAGAAATGTCTTTTAATTAATAAAACCAAAACAACAAACAACACAACAAACAACACAACAAGCATAGTTAAATCACAAGAAACTTGGTAATTCTGTCCTCTCTGATACTGAATCAAAAAGAATGGGCTTCTTAATGTAAGGTAGCATATTATCTCTGAGAAATACCAGACAATCCCCTATGTGTCTATTCTCATCAGAGAGAGAGCTAGTTTGGTACAGATAGTTAGCTGTACCTTAAATTCAATATCCTACTGTTTTCAGCTGTGGCCATTTGAAATGAGAAATTATACATAGAAGCATAATCCAGTCTACATCCAGCCCACCCTTAGTCAAAATTTTTGATACTTCTATGTATCTGACCATGTGGATGTCTGTGGGATATTATTTTCCCAGACTACTTTTCAGCTGCATCAGCTTCAACTACCTGATTTTGATCAACACAATTTAGGTACTGTCAGTTAACAAAGCTGTGAGCGAGGACTGCATTTTACTATAGACCAAAACACTTTTCAGTGACTGCATGAAACAACGTATACAGCCACCAAGAACAGAAAGTGAAACTGTGATACATATCCGGTTTATGAGCTCAAGGTTCCCTTTCTCTGGGAGCCATTCAATATCACGGAATTGAAATATAACTTCTGTAACAGTGTGCTCTGATAACAAAGCCTCAATCTGAGACTGGAAGAGATCATAGCTGCAAAGGTTGTATCTGAAAGAAAGAGCTTTTACTTCTTTGCTGCATGCAGATAACAAAAAGTGTCCATGGATACAATTTTTTACACTTATCTAACAATCACCGATGCGCAAAAAAACTTGCAAGATGTAACTTACAAAGAACAGGCAAATATATAATATTACAGGTGGAGCCATCCTTTTCACATGTTTCTATTAGTTTTCCTGTCTTGGTAGCATCACTCCCAAATATATTTTGTCTCAGCCTTTTAGTTCTCACCCATGTTCCAGCCAGTCAAAGGGATCAAGCTAAGTATTGGACAGTACTTTCTAGCTCAGAGGAATATCAGAGTACACAACAAAACAATATGTGTGCATCTCAAACAATAATGTGTACATTAGAATTACTGCCCATGGAGAATAAGCTATGTACTTCTAGCAAAGCTTCCCTCTAGGCCACCAACTGTGCTTTTAGACTACAAATAATCTGACCCCACCGATTTCCAACACTGTATCAATAGCTACAGATTACTCCAAACAGGCAATCTCCAGTGTAACTCATATACTGTGATAGTTCATCCATTGTCTTATCTCAGTGATACCTAAAAACCAAAAGCAAGTGCTACGTGTATTTTTATAATGCAAGATCTTACATAGCAGATATCACAAGAAAAATGCTTCAAATGTTATCTGAAACAGCTTGTGCTTTTTTAAACTTGAAGATCAATGCTATCAAGCTGTTTCTCCACACATGCAAACAATAACAAGGTTAAAATAATATTAGATCTGTCTTAACTTCAAAACAATCCTCCAAGATGAAGTGAAGGCTGATGAAGTGATTAATTTGTTGATTTAAACCACTGAAACTTACTTAGTGCATTGAGATAATCTATGGCATAAATGGAAAATCACTGGAAATCACTGGAAATCACTGGAAATCACTGGCCACGGATAAAATACGATACTACAGCCAGTATCAGGCTGAGGCCTCCTTGGATTCAGAAGCCATGTAAGAATAAGGCCTTCAAAAATTCAAGGCCTTGTCTTCACACAGATCACAACTTGACTTTGAAACAAATTCTGGAATTGGTTGACCTGTGCAAAAATTAAATTTAGGCTTGTTTTTGCAAACTGATTGTATCAATCTGGCTTGCCTTTTTTTGTTGGAGGGTTCCCACATCACAGCAATAAAATCAGGAAAACCAGTAAGTTTTCATACTATTGTGAGATATGTTGGTCTGATTCGTGTTA
>NW_010189348.1:0-667 GCF_000695765.1 Mesitornis unicolor | reverse complement strand
CAAGGTGAGGTGTCCATCTGTCCGTCCGTCCGTCCACCCCATCGTGTCCGTCCGTCCATCCCTGAATCCCCGTGTCCATCCATCCCTTGGTCCCTCTACCCCTCCATGTCCATCCGTGTGTATCTGTGTCCATCTGTCCATCCGTTCCTCCGTGTCCATCCGTGTCCATCTGTCCCTCCATGTCCATCCATGTGTATCCATGTCCGTCTGTCCACCCATCTCTCCGTGTCCGTGTGTCCATCCCTGCATCCCTCCCTGCATCCCTCTGTCCATCCATCCCTTGGTCCCTTCACCCCTCCGTGTCCATCTGTCCCTCCATGTCCATCCATGTCCATCCATCCCTCCATGTCTGTCCATTCCTCTGTGTTCATCCATCCGTCCGTGTCCATCTGTCCATCCGTCCATGTCCGTCTGTCCGTCCACGTCCCTCCATGCCCGTGTCCGTCCGTCCGTCCGTCAGGTGCTGGCGCAGGCCTGGCCGTTTTTCGGGCAGTACATGGAGAAGCTGCTGGTGGAGAACGTGGCCCCGTCCATCCGCGCCTCCAACAGCCACCTCCAGACCTTCACCTTCACCAAGGTGGACATGGGCGAGAAGGTAGGGCTGCCCTCAGAGGGGGAGGGGGGGTGACCCCCATGGCCCCCCCATGGCCCCCCATGGTCCCCCCAT
>NW_010189347.1:0-2421 GCF_000695765.1 Mesitornis unicolor | reverse complement strand
CCTGCCAACTCCTCACATCCTGGGATTCTGTTTGAGAGATTCTGTTTTCGACACTCCTGCTCACACAACGGCTCAACACGGTGCAGCACAACCAATGGTGCCTGCTCCGAACTTCCCCGCAGTCATCTGGTGCCTTTCATTTGCTGCAGATATGAACACCAGATTTGCAACTCCGGAGTCATTTGCAATCTAAATTACAGGCGCTCAGTAATTCCCGGTCCCGGTTAAACTGGGGCAAGGCGTATTTAGATACTCCATCGCCGCAGGCCGTTCACTTGAAATGCTTTCTGAGAAAGCTCCTGGGCTGCTTGCTCCCAGCTAACCAGGCTCTTCTTCAGCACTTCTGGAAGCCAAAACACGGAGGAGGATTTTTGCATAGGGCTCAGCCTCCCAGCTTGACACTGGGAACTACAACTCTTGCCAGCTCCTTTCTTTCCTGAAAGAAATAGATATCTGGATAACTCGGAACGCCGCTTTTAAATATTAATATTACAATCACTATGGGAACTGAGGAGAGCTTGCGTAAGCCTTTTCCTCTTTGCAAAGGTCTGCTCCAGCAACAAAAGGCGAGTACAAATGAAATTAGTCTTTTAATCAAGGGTGAGCTGTGAGAAAAACCTTGTAAAGAAGGAGGAAACTGAAATCCTGCCATTTCTTCAAACTTTGCTTCGTGCACAGAGGCTGCTTTGCCCGTGTAGAGCAAGGGAAGGTGCATCACCCTCTGAGCAGGGCATCGTTTGAATGTGCCACCTCCTCCCCACCATGAGCTGACTCCATTGGGGTGGAGCTGAGACCCAAGAGGGACATCTGATGCTCTCCAGCGCTGGACCGAGCCCCAGACAGGCTCCCAAACCAGAATCACAGAATCAATAAGGTTGGAAGAGTCCACTAAGATCATCAAGTCCAACCCTCAACCCAACCCCACCATGGCCACCAAACCATGGCCCCAAGTGCCACAGCCACCACTGCTCGAACCTCTCCAGGGATGGGGACTCCGCCACTGCCCTGGCCAGCCCCTTCCAGTGCTTGACAACCCCTTTAGTAAATAAAATCCTCCTCATATCCAACCTAAACCTCCCTGGCATGACTTGAGGCCATCACCCCTTGTTCTATCACTGGTTACAGGGAAAAAGAGACCAACACCCACCTCATAATCCCCTCCTTTCAGGAGCTGCAGAGGGGATAAGGGCTCCCCTCAGCTCCTCTGCTCCACTTGAACCCCCAGCTCCCTCATTGCTCCCCAGCATTCGGCTGCTCCAGACCCCTCCCCAGCTCCCTTGCCCTTCTCTGCCCACGCTCCAGCCCCTCCATGGCCTTTTTGGGGCGCAAAACTGAGCCCAGGATTGCAGGGGTGACCTCAGCAGTGCCCAGCACAGGGGCACAATCACTTCCCTGCTCCTGCTGGCCACAATATTTCTGATACAAGCCAGGATGCCATTGGTCTTCTTGGCCACCTGGGCACATTGCTGGCTCATGGTCATCCTGCTGTCCACCAGCACCCCAGGTCCTTTTCTTTCCAGCCACTCTTCCCCAAGCCTGTAGCGCTGCATGGGGTTATTGCGAGAGAGGAAATCGCATCCTCGCCGCAATTCCCTGCTTCTTTCGGGAATCCAAATCCATGAGATTTGGGATGAGCTTCACCACCGCAGATCTCAGTCCCTCGGAGGGCAGGAGGCTGAGTTATTTCTGCGTGTAGAGGTTTCCCAGGTCTTTTTGCCCCTGAGCACAGTTAATGTAAAACATTCCAACATCGCGTCCTAACCCACCGCTCGATCCAACCTCACTTCGCGCTCACACGAGACCTCTTGGATGGAGCCAAGCATCCTCCTGCCCTTCAGCCTCCGTCAGCTACTGCGCCGTGTAGACAAAAACGTGCGTACGGCAGGAAAACCAGAGCAGGTATTTTCCGTTTCCATCTTTGTCTCTGTTCCCATAGAAACGAAACTAAAACGGAGACGGTGAAAGGAAATTAAAGCTTCAGGAAAGGAATCCATGAGGAAGCGGGCGCAGGGAATAGCTGATGGGGAAATAAGGAGAGAAGAAAGTAGCCAAAAATAAGGCCATGGAAGGAAGACTAAATTCAAATATGAGGGGTATTCCTACCATAAAGTCTTTTTTATCCGGGGATAAAAATGAATGAATAAACTCTGTTAAACTGAGATGTCAGAAAAAACCCCCTTGAAGATGTCGGAGATGAAATGAACCGTAAGGAGATGGTATCTGGTCACGAATTTAGGGTCCCCATGGTACAAGCCAGATCCCAAGGGAAGCCAGAATCGCTGCCTCCTTTCCCTATCCCAGGTTTCAGGAATTACTGGGAGCGAATCAAAAAGACAGAGACCACATCATTGGGTAAGACCTCCAGGAAATGCTCACGTCTCACAAGTTTGTCCTTTAAAAAATGATAAAAACCATATATTT
>NW_010189346.1:83485-95262 GCF_000695765.1 Mesitornis unicolor | reverse complement strand
GGTCCCTTCCAATCTCTAACATTCTGTGATTTTGTGAAAACAGATCCCTGTCCACGCTGAGGTCTCCCTTTGCACCAGGGCTATGCAAGCAAGTATTTTAGTGCATTCTAAAAGACAAGGAAAGAGGCTTCATTTTGATCTCCATGAGCAAGGAGTACTGCGGTTTTCTTTGAAAAATCTTCTTTGGCATTCAACATTTTCAGCTGTGCTCCCCTGACAAGAGCTTTCCTGGGTTACCTTGTACCCACGTGTTCCTGAAAGGAAGCAAGCTTCTACTCGTGGGAGGCTTTTTGTAAATCCTCCGCCTTCACCCATGGCAGGAACCCAGCTGGGATTGCTGCCTTTTACACACTTACATGCAGGAGCTGTTCCTCTCTCTTCAAATCCAATGCATATCTGAAAGGATAGGAAGGAAATAACACAGAGTTAAAGGTACAAACAAAATCTGTCTTCTGTTCTCTCTTTTTGTTCTTTGTCACTGATCCTTAAGAAAAACAATATACTCCTAATGTACTCATTGTACATTAATGCACAATGAAAATCTATGTGAGAGAACATGGATAAAATACTTGTAATTTCTAAATTTGCCAGTTTTCCAAGCCCCATGTGTTTAGTACCAAAATAAAATTACAACAGAGAAGAAGTTGGATGATAGATCCAGGACATGGGAGGAAATATACGGCTATTAATTTGTAATTTTGTTCTGCTAACTGTGAGACAAGAAGGCTTTCTGCACACTAAATAATGATGGTATTTGGAGTGATAAATCTGAGCATCCTTGTGCTGTCTCCTGCTGCTGAATGTATCTGTTGGCCTGTTACAGGCTAACAGTTCTGTTGATGATTGTAACTAGGCTGTTTCACAGAAAACCAGCCTCTTTGCCCTTAGCTTCACCAAGATTCTTGATGAAGCATGAATGAATCCCTGCCTGTACAACAGGAGCTGTAACAGAGAAAACAGAGTTGGGTTGTCCGGATGGTTCTGCCTAATGTGTCCTCAGTCCTCCTTTGGGAAATTCCCCTTTCTTAAGCTCTCTGCTCTGCACAACAGCTGAGCAGATAACATTGGCTCCTGCTCCTCACTATATCACTAGTTAGCCATCCCCTTCTTTCACATGAGAAAACCCAGAGCAATAGCACTCATTAACTGCTTACATTAAAGCCTTGACAAAAGCCAGGTTGGAGTGGGAAAACTCATTTACACCTGGTATAAGAGGATCATTAGGTAGCTGAATGATTATAAGAAATGTAAGGCCACAGCACACCAATGAAGAAGCTCCAGGCTAGCAGGAGGATTCCTCTAAGTCCAGGAACTGTTAACTCTTTACATTGCTCTATGCACAAAGGAGGGGATTTCTTGTTTGGTTGTTGTTGAGGTTTTGGCTTTCTTTTTTGTCTCTTAAGCTCCATTATGTACTTCCTAGCAACTGTTGTAATATGCAATCATGTGAGTTAAAAGGCTGACAGAAAAGTTGCACAGACACATAAACTGGATAATTGCAAAATAATCTTGCACTGCCTTGTTCCTGTGCTTCTTTGCAGCCTCAAGTGAGACTTTAAGCAAAAGTAATTCAGAAACAAAGAGTGGTCGTGTGTTAAATTCCTTCAGGAGGAAGCAGTAGTGGCTGTAGCTGGTGCTAGCGGTCCTAGGTAGGCGATGTAGAAAATGTCAGACCTTGCATTAAAATAGTACATTTTAAAGAGTTGATCACACATGCTCTCTGCCAGTAAAACATTTGTTCAGGGGGTTTAGTTATGGTTTTCAAAGAGAAAAATCTGTTCAGATTGCTCATAGATAGGTAAGTAGGATTTCACAGCTGTTATTTTGGCAAATGAAAGCTTGGTGGCATTTGGTTAATTTGTTGTCAGATGTTACCTGTGGGAAGGTGATGTGGTGATGGCAGAGTAAAGGTCATTACGAATCTTTCCAGGTTTGATCCGTGTTGCAAGATCAACTGTAATGGTAGAGACTGCTTTCCTAAAATTGCTCCTCTGTTGACAAACACTTAAAATATCATCCTAGTATATCGTTGTGTGTACACATACACAGTGTTTGTTGTGACAGCCTCATTCACAGGATGAATGTCCTTGTCTTTAGGCTATTAAAGGTACCTGCCCATGTTTTAAAACACAAGGCCAGTCCATTCCCAGTTCTTTAGAGGAGTGGTTGCAGAATACTAGATGTGGATCCCAAAGGAAATGGCAAGCTCTCAACTGGAGGTACCAAAATCCTAGGGAAGGAGCAGGACTTTGGTTTATCATTCATCTTTCACTTCTTATTTTAGAGTTTCTTTCTGAGTGTGTTAAGCTCATAGGTATTTGAGTACCCACCTGTTGACCTAGACAGTTATCTGGGATGCCCATGTCTTCTAAGACAAGTCATATGTAAGCTAATGGAGGTGCTTAGTTGTATGCAGATATTCTGGTGGTACAGCCTCATGCCTCAGATCTTGAATGCTTGGGGTTTTTTTTGTTTTACTGTCAAAAGTTTGAACACAGTTGAAAGTGAAGGCCATAAATCTTACCCATCCAAAAGAACAGCGGGAATGGTTGTAATAAAAATAAGCTGATCATTTGAAAACATGCCAAAAATACACTCTATTGTCTGGAATTAATTTATTAAGATTTTACCATAATTAGAGCTTGAAAATTCATTAATTATACTGAGTTTATTCAGAGTAAGTCAGGTAATCACTGCGTTTCACAATTACTCATGAAGGATTGTAATTAAAGAGCCCTTACCATTCTCAGTCAGACACCATTGAAGTGATTTGCCCTGCATTGCGAATCTCCTGCTCAATTTTACTTCCACCTCCCTTCGGGCACTGCTGCTCAGAGCTGTGAAATGTTCCTGTGGCCGTGTTCGAGGGAAAACCGATTCTGGGATTTTTTTCCTGTTTGTGGCATTTTTACCTTGTTTTGAGATCTTTATTACGCAAGTTTTACTTCAATGTGAGTTGCTCTAGAATTACTGTGCTACATGGGAGATGGGGAGAAAAGCCTGCAAGTATAATTTTATTCTCTAAATCACATACATGTAGAATTTAATATATTTCATAGAACCTGTACGTGTTCTATGGATTTTTGAATGTTCAATAGTGCTATGTAAGATTAGGAAATTCAGACATGTGGAAAACAGTTAAAACTTCATTTGTGATGACATAGCTATCCCTAATAGAAAAAATTTAGAAGAAGTCATGTGGGGAAATTATTACAGAATTCTAGTCTAACGAGCTTACTTGTGTCTTCCTCTGCAGCATCTGGATGCTGTAGAAAATAATACTTTGGATCCTGGTTTTTATCTCTGTGACAGTTCCTCCCTCTCTGAAGTTAGTGGCTCAAAGCGTAAATTGATCTTTTTGAACCGAAAACGTATCTGAGGTCTGTCTCAAGCATGCTCACTAATTTTCAGTGTGATTTTTATGGTCTTACTGAAGGTGAACACTTCAGTGTTAGCTATTGGAAAATGAGGCATGCTGAGTTTGATACATAGGCTCTCTTTATTGTCAGCAGAGACAGGCAGGCAACTCCAAAAGAGCTGGTGAAATTCTCTTTTTTAAAGAGCACTGAAAAGAGCAGAGAAAATTAAAAAAGAATCCATCCAAAAAGGCACCATCCCTGTTGTTGAATTAACTCTGATATGTCAGTGATACAGTGTGCCCTTTTCTTAAGTTCACACCCCTGCTAATTCTCTCCCTAACTATATTACTTTAAAGAAGACATTACAGTCCATCACACCAGTAATTCAGTGGCTGGAGCTCCTTAAGTACATATTTGCATTGTTCTTATTGTAATGAGTTTTAAAGGAGTCGTTATGGTTCAACGTGCCTGATAACATTTAATCAACAAGGCATAGATAGAAAATCTCTGAACACTATGAAGTCGGATAAAAGATTATAATTGTTCCAGGGGTTTTTTATTAAATTATTTTAAAATAACAGATGTCTTAGGCTCAAACCTAACAGAGCACCTCAGGACAGTGTTGAGATATGAACAGAATTGCTGAGGATGATACAATTCAGTTACTTTAAGGAAACTGAACAGTAAATGAGCAAAATGGCACTGCTATAATGTGCTCTGCAACAGGAAACAATTGATTGCAAGAGACTTCACCAAAAATTTCCAGTAGTGTTCCCAGTGGTTCTACACTGATCCTGTGTTGCTCACATCTCCATCCAAGTGCAGATCTTTCTGAATTCACATTAATTCTGGTAGGGACCAAATATCCTGAGACAGCTGCTGGAGAATGATGCTATGAAGTATAGCAAAGGTGACCAGATCTGTATCTTGTTATCCTGGAGCTGCTTTAGTGTGTTTGGCATTGTTTTTGCTGGACTTCTAAGGCACAATACTGTTTGTGGTTAGAAAAATGCACTTTTGGAATGGTATGCTGTATAAATTAGGCTTTTATTTGAATTAAAAGTTGATAGGTTATTGTTATTATTAATGCAATGGTTAATGCTTGCAACCATCTAATATTCTTTTAGTTTTCATTTGTCTTTCGAGACCCAAACAAAGCCTTGAAATACGAAGGGGAGATGATGAGTCAGCCCAAGAAAGGTCCCATGATACCACCAGATCAATTTGACAAACCCCAGAGCTTATTATATCATTTGGACAAGTGCTGTCTGAATATTTGAATGCTTTTCTGAGACAACTCCCTTGGGCAGATGAATGAGATTCAGCCATTACTACCACTGAGTTTGATTTGCTGTCATTCTGGCTAGAAGCAATAGAAAAGTCCACTAGAAATAACAGCCACAGCGTTCTAGGACCAGGCATAGATTAGATAGGAGTTATTGATGAGACTTTCTATTCTCTCTTGGCCCACACAGGTATTTATTATTCACTTTCCTCTGTGTCTGGATTTATCTGATGACTGACATTCCAACACAAATTGAAATTTAAGCTTTAGATATATGTACATAGTTGCCTCTTCAGGCTGAGGCAGTGTGAGTTAATGGTTAGTCCCTCAATGTCAAACAGAAGAGGAGCCAGACTGTGAGGGAAGGAAGTGGTATTATACTTGGCAGATGTTCTCAGTCTTCACAGCAAAGACATGACACTTACAGTAAGTAGAATTTCCAACAAATTAATGAAATGTTCCGCAAACTTGCCTGTCTGTCCTTTCAAGTCCTTGAGGCTTTTACACTCTGAAAATGATAACAAGCACTGGAAAGTTGGAGGCCGGTTAATGTTGTCACAGGAGAATAATATACAATGAATTCTGTCTAAATGAGCACCTGCTATAAAAGACGTACAATGATAAGACTAAGAAATCCATATTCACTCTCCACTGTGCTACTCTCCAGTGGTAATGTTTATATGCAGATAGCCACATAAATTAGTATCTTATTCATAACTCAAAGTCAGTGACAAAAACAGATCCTTCTGTAAATAGATAAAACAAATTATGAGATGTCTTTTAGGATGAACTTCTTTGAATGCATTGTACTTGAGAGGCAAAGGGGGAGCTCAGCATTTTGCAACTGTTCTAGAAATGAATGGAGAGAGACCTTCCCCTTTCCCATTCTCATGCTGAATTTTTTGTTTCATATCGCACAGAAGGGGATTAGTTACAACTTTGAAGTCAAGAGTATAATATTTAACCTGCTGTGTCATCCCCATACACGATCCCAATGAGCATGAAACAAACCCTGCTCGTCCTCATTGTGGCAATGGAAATCAGAGGCTCTATGGCAGCCGTGAGGTTTTCTCTAGGTTTATAGAGAAAGAAAAGAAAAGCACTTGGTCCTATGGACCAGACTGAATTTAATGAAGACCTTTTCTATGGTCCTGTGAAGGGCATAGGGCTAAATTCACTGGTATCCAAAGATTAATCAAGGGAATACCAAGTTTAAATTGGCACATTGCTTTTGTACAGAATGTATTGTCAACTTTCATGCTTCTGTTTAGCTGCTGAGAGCAGTTGCATGGATGATTTTGTTTTAAATAGAAAGAAGTATAAAACAATCACTTAGGTTGCAAAGCCGAGCTCACAGAAATGCACCAGATTTAAGTTTCTATATGCAACTTGAGTTGTGCCAACTGGTTACTGCCTCCTCTTCCCTGGATGAAGAGGGGTCCTGGAGGGGGAGAGGGGCTTATTGTATCATTCAGGTAAAATCTGCAAGTGGGGAAATGAAGGTTTTCTCACAGATTTACTTGTCTTTTCTTATATAATTGTCATACTCAACAATTGTACTGCATCAGCAGGTAAAAATTCCCCTGCTATGCCCTCGCCACAAGCCAGTGTTTAGATGAAAATGTCCTTGTCACGAAAACATCACTCTGCTTGGCCTTCTCTTAATGAAGGGTCATTAGCTGTGGAAGTGCAGCTAAGGCTCCAGCAGTACCTGTTACCCAGATCAGGTCATTATTTGAGCCACTTCTCCCATCCTCTCTCACCTGGATTCCCCTCAGTTCAATAAAATCCGAAGAAGTCATCCAATACACGTTGTCCCTGTAGGCTTCAGATCTGGGGACCACATTTACCTTTTGATCTTCACCAAAGAAACATTTATCTAGATTTAAAATTAATTAATATCACGCAGCTAAATCTGAACCCTGTGGATTAGATTAAAGTTTATCCAATCAGAGCAGAAAGTCTGATCCTTTGAATATAAATGACTGCATCATCTGCATGAGATTTAATTGAGAAAACTGCATTGAAAAGGCAAATTAAATACCAGGAACACAACAGATTTTCCACAGCGAAACACTGTGGGAAGTGAAAAACCATCTGTACAGAGAAGAACATAATGACATTTTTGCATCATGTCAGCCAGATAATATTTTCTCTTTCATGCATTATCTATGTTAAACATTTTGATAAGAAGGATAAATTAATGTACTTTTGCCTATCACCTGACATTAGTTAAGATGATGGAAAGATTATTGCAAACTCAAAATGACACATGAATTTTAAATGGTTTCAAATTTACATTATTTCTCTAATCTTGTCTGTTCTGAGACAGACAAAAATGCAGATTGTTAGGAGAGTTATTTAAAATTCCTATCAAACTTCTAGTCTGGGAAAATAATTCTGGAGCCATAGGTTTCCACAGCTCCAAGTTTTCACACCGCTTATTTCCTAAAAAATATACCAACATAGTTTCATTGGGACTTCCAGTAAAATTAACCCCACTGCTAATAAATATATTTAAAACTCATGTTTCACAGCATATGTTTCAAAACCTCAGAAATGCTGCCATCTGCTTTTGCCTGGATTCTGAAACAGCCACAGCCAAGCGATGCCATCAGAGCCCCCTAGCATCCGTGAACCTTTAAATCAATAGGCAAGTTTAAGCCAGGGTGTCCAGTACCACATGAACTAATGTCATCTCCTCATTATTTCAAACAAAACCAGCACTTTGGTCGTGTGTGTTCCAGTTCCAGATTCACAGGAATTTTTGAGGATTTTTAAGGTTAAAGAGCAACAGAGGCAGCAAAGATGTGAGGTACAGGAGCTCAACAGGTTACAAGTTTGTTGCTAGAGTTTAAGAACATTTTCTCTAAAGCAATGTGGTATTAAGTGCTTTTTACTCCAGCAGTAGCTACATCTTTAGAATTGACGTTCCCAAGATTAACTGGGATCTGTTTAAAAGGACCTAGACAAGGCGCTGCCGTTTTTAAACAGCCATTAATTTCTACGCAGCACACACCGCACAGGGAAGCTGGTTAGTGAAAATAGCTCTGTTTCTCTAAGCTGTCAGCACACCTCTGGAGCCCGCAAAGACTCCGCAGAGTTAAAAATAATGAACTGAGGTATCCACACAATTATTTATTTTCAAATTGGTGAAGTGCCATTTTCTTCTCAGTTCAGGAAATTAACCTCCCCGAAAGCCAGCTTGCTCTACACAAAATTAATAAAGCAGAGCGTGCTGGCAATAACTTGCACATGTTTATTTATGTGCGATGTCTCCAGCTAGAAAGGCTAAGATGAAAAATTGACTCAAAAGGCTGCACTCTGAGGGGATTTACTCCTGGGTTGGGCCCATTTTCATGTTGTTTAAACTCAGAATTGATGGAAAAGGAGTCTCCTCTGGAGCCTATAAAAATTAAGCTCCTTTATTATCACCTTCCCTTTTTTATCCCATGGCACACACCTAACAGTCCCTTTTAGAAAATAAGGTGAAGAGATTGACTATCCAGTTCTAAAGGAGAAGCAAGGGGGGAAAAGGTGATGAGAGTTGCAAGAGAAACTATTGGTACTGAGGCCATGAAGTCATTTTCTCCATCTTTTTAAACCATGTAAAGCTTCAGTGAAAACTGAAGTTGTATTCATGATGAGTCTGTAGCACTGCTGCGTCCATTGAAAACTCCCACAGGGCAGCTCTCACCTGAAAGTTAAGCCACAGCCTGTAGAGCTTGATGAACACAAGTGGTGCAACAGGGCTGAGGTACTCCAAAATTAACTCTGTCAGCCCGATTTGAATTTCATGTGAAGATTGAAGGTGACAGAATTATTTCTCTGGGATACTTTTTCTGCTTTATTGTGTTTACCCTCGCCCTATTTTTCTCCTCAGTGAGCACACGTTAACAATGATCCCAGTTTGTATTTATAACACGTCTGTTGTTCCTGTTTCTTCACTGATGGATTTTCACTGCTGACACCAGTCAGAATATAGGATAATCACAATTTTAGCTTCAAATTTGGATTTGAAGGAGACGTATCTCCACAGTCTTGACACACCTCTGCTGGGTGCTGCACGCACCGAGCCATCTGGGGTACTTGCCTGCAGCGTGGAGCTGCCCAGACTGTACCAACAAAGGCAAACTTCTCATGGGGGCTGTGAGGATTTCAGGGCGCAGAAAAAGGTCTTCAAAGGTAGAGATGTGAAGGGATAATGCTTGATGGCATCTTCCATGTAAGATGCTGGCAATTGTACCCAAACCCTGTTCTGCCCTGGGCTAGTGTGGTCTTACAGGTGAGACAAGCAGGTAAGGACTGATGTCCTGGGCACCAGCAGCAATTTGCTTTTTGATACTGAATGTGAGTGCTGCAAAGGGCATAATGGTACTAATTTAGGTACTAATTTGTACTGAGCACTTTTTGGAACCCCTGCACTCCTGTTCAAAATACAGGATAGCACTTGAACTCCCGATGTTACTTGTCAGCTGCTTCTTTGAATCATGTGATTTAGCATCAGGCATCAGCAGGATTGTCAGCCCATACGGAAAGTGTATTTCAGGATGAAGATAAACCTTCAGAGTGCCACCCTCTTCTACTTGTCCTTCCTTAATTACACTGAGGACTTGAGTCTTTTATCCAAAATAATTCCAGCTGACCACTCTCTCAAAATGAATCTGGTTCATCCAAAATTACCACCCTGTCAAAGTTCCTAAGTGTAATAAAACTGTAGGGATTTCCTAACCTTGGGGAGACAGGGTACTGCATGTACCAGGTCTGTCCCATTTTGGCTTTG
This sequence comes from Mesitornis unicolor, assembly GCF_000695765.1. NCBI lineage: Eukaryota > Metazoa > Chordata > Aves > Mesitornithiformes > Mesitornithidae > Mesitornis > Mesitornis unicolor. The sequence goes on along the minus strand of NW_010189346.1, from coordinate 85,835 downwards.
AAATGAGTCTTTTTGAAAGCCTAATATATGCTACTATAATCACGTCAGAAATATAATTTCTGTACAACACAAATAGCTCCTGCTTTGCCTGTAGCTAGGTAGATGGAGACATTTCAGAGGCAACATTCACATGTGAATCAGGAACCGAATATCCATCCACCTCTCCAGCTCAGATTGTTGTGGCTGGCTTCAAGTTTAGTGCATCTGGAAAGCACTCAGCAGCTCATCTCTCCTCTCCTGTGCTGGGCTGTATCTTCAGCTTTGTCTGTTTGTTGGCAGGAGGTTTATTCTTTCATTACCAGTAAACCTGAGAAGTACCACAGGTGTCAGGCCATGCTGTGGGATTTGCCAGGGTGTACATAGCCAGGAGTTAGAGGATGAGGAGCAAAGCTGGCATGTGACTGAGCCACCGGAGCAGAAATGAGTCTGGAAGAACCACACAGATTTTCTCTCTGGCCGTGGGGTGGCTGCAAGGCTCTGGACAGTTCTGTTCTCCTCTCATTTGAGGAAATTTTTCTCTTTTTTGTTCTGTTTAATCAAACCGGGCTTGCACAAACATCACTTTCCAATAACTCTTCTCTGCCTAGAAGTTTTTATTTTTGTGCCAAAGGTGCTTAGAAAAGGCTGAGTAAATGTTAGTATCTTGTTATGCTACGTAACAGTGTGGACAATTAATCCTTCATCTGGTCTCGTACAATCTAAATAGAAAAGAGCCCATTCTGCTCCTTTTCTGAAGCAGGGGATGGTCACAGGCAGAGTGGGATTAGCCCAAGGCTGTGAAAAAGCCAAAAGCCCAGTACAGATAAGTTTGAGACCAAAGCCTTAGCAGAGGATCTCGCAGCTAACTAAGGCTAAAAATGCTATAAATACCCAATCATTGAATAGCGGGGTTTCCAGGACCTGCCTGAAACCAGGATATGCAAAGAACACCTGTATGCATCAGGATTTTCTTTTAATTAATTTTACTCCAGAAATTCAGACTAGCTTTTGGGCAGAGGCTTTGATTTCTTTTTGAATTGAATTCATGTGATTGCCAGGAAAGGCAGTTCAGTTTCATTTTCCTTGAAGTCAACACAACTACTAACTTCAAAAGCAGAAGCAGGCTCCAAATTAGCAGAACTCATGTGCAACTCATTTGCTACATCCCTGACTGAAATTACCATTGTTAATGCACTTCCATAGAGTGCTTGGGCCGCCATTATTGCTTGGTTTTCAGGGTTCAGTCCAGTTAGGAGGATAACTTAACACCAATTATTTGACAGGAAGTGAAATGAAAGTCTAATTTTCAAAAATCATTACTAATTTCTGACATAGTTTTCAACTCTTCCTTTATTAGTAATACTGTCTTTCATGTAGTTTCCTTTATAATGGCTTAATCTGCAGAGAAATTTAATGTATTCTCTTTGATACCGTCCCTGCAAGTCTCAGAATGCTCTCACAAGCAACCTTAGACTTCAGCCTTTAAAAATCCTTCAAGTCTTTAATACTGTCAGAGTGTCAAAGATACGTTTCTTGGTTTGATCCAGATAACGCATCACTGAATTGTGAGCTTTATGGGGTGCATTTTATTTACTGGTATCAAATGGAAGTGATTCCTGTTCTTACAATTCTAGGGCCAGATTTCGAGCATTGTGAAACCTGGAGGCACCAAGACTTAAAGGAGTTACAGAGTCTTTTGTTTTGGTCAGAGGAGTAAAGTCAATGGAAAATTAGACAGAAATTAGATGGGACACCCCCATCCTGAGGGATGGTAGGGAAAACCCTACGGTTTTTAGACTGTGCCCAGATACTACTCAGTTAAGCAGCACAGTTCAGTGCTGTGACAGATGCAAAAATTTCAAAGTATGAAGAACGATGGGGAAGATGCTGATTCTCGCTTGCCTACCTTAATATGGTATCCTTCAAAGCTACCCTGACCTTCTGCAGTTCTTCACAGGTAATTGAATCATGAATATTTTCATCTTGTGATATGCCTAAGCCTAACAAATGCACTTCTTCAAAAATCTGTATTGTTAATGGATTAAGGGAACAAATTCAGCATAGTATCTATATTTCTATTAGTGATATCAGGTGCAGAAGTACTGGTTAACCTACCTTTTGCTTTGCAAGCCTTTTTAATAATATTGATTGCCTTTTTTTCCCCTTGAAAACCAGACAACTGTTGGCTGAAAAGCAGATTGAATTGTGTTCTAGTTGGTCAAAACACAGATTACATAGTTCACTGTACACATTTCCCTATTTTTCTAAATAACAACTGAATTAGCACCAGTTTTTCTCATGCTGATGCAAGATAATTACAATGATGTTCCAAAGTTGTTCCTTTTCTTATAATTTGAGTTATTTTCTTCTC